>NC_085141.1:272703537-272987034 GCF_024139115.2 Armigeres subalbatus
TTTATTGATAATAATAGTTACTCTTTCACATGAGTTGCGCCAGACTTTGCGTTCACTTTTGCAGACACCTAGGAATCAGCAAAAAAGAGCCGAAGAAAGTTTACCAGAACGCATCCACTGCAGCAGCGAAGAAGAATCCGAGCCCCTCTTCTGGCATCAATAGACGTCAGCTACCCGAGTAAAGCCTGAAAACAAAATGTATATGCTCTCATTTTGTTTTCAGACATATTTTGATTTTAACATCAAATTGAAATCATAATTTGTTTTCAAATATGAATCAACATGATTGATTAAATATTTTGATCTCATTTTGCTGTAGATTTCTAAATCAAACTGACATCAAACTGAGTACTTATTTTGTTATCGGAATCGATATAAAAATTAGTTTTCGATTTGCTCTCATCGATAGCAGAAATAGTTTTCGATTTAATGGCACAAAACGATATCAAATTAAGTAATCATAATCGGAGGTTTCACAACATCAAAACAAGTCGTCGATTTGCTCTCAAGCTTTGCTCGGGTAGAAGCTGCCATTAACGCCCCAAGAAAACGCACGTGTAAGTTAGCAGAAAACAAATTCCCACCTTTTCACCGAAAACCATTGCGCGGAATGCCATTTGGCGGAATTCAGTTAGAATATATGTCATTGAAATATTTACCGATTTCTGCTTACTTACATGCAATTCGGGTTAAATTCTTTTGGATTGTGATTTAAATAATAAAAGAAGGTAATGCTTTCTTTGAATGACCGCATCCGGTCGGAATAACGCAAAGTGGGAAAACAATGCATTCTTGAAATGGACACATTTGTTCGGTATAAAGAAAAGGAGAGAGGTAGTCCCTTCTATGACCTAACGCATCTGCACGGTATAAAGCAAAGGGAAAAGATAATGCCTACTTTGAATGGATGCGTCTGCCTTAGAGATGGTCGGGTTTCGCATTTTGCAAACCCGAACCCGGAATAATTTTTTTTATAAAACCTGACCACCTCTGCCGGTATAAGGCGAAAGGAGTTGATAATGCCTTATTTAAAAGAACGCGTCTGCCCTTCATAAAGTGAAGGGAGGGGTAAGGCCTCCTTAAAATGGATGCGTCTGCCCGGTGTAAGGTGAAAGGAGTTGATAATGTCTTTTTAAAAGAATGCGTCTGCCCAGTATAAGGCGAAGCAAGGAGTAACGCCTTTTTTAAATGGATGCATCTGCCCGGTAGAAGGCGAAAGGAGTTAATAATGCCTGCTTTTAAAGATCGCGTCTGCCCGGTAGTAGGCGAAGGGAAGGGTAAAGCCTGCTTTGTATGGATGCATCTGCCCGGTATAAGGCGAAAGGAGTTGATAATGCCTTCTTTAAAAGAACGCGTCTGCCCGGTATAGGGCGAAGGAAGGGGTAACGCCTTCTTTAAATGGATGCATCTGCCTGGTATAAGGCGAAAGGAGTTGTTAATGCCTTCTTTAAAAGAACGCGTATGCCCGGTATAGGGCGAAGGGAGGGGTAACGCCTTCTTTAAATGGATGCATCTGCCTGGTATAAGGCGAAAGGAGTTGTTAATGCCTTCTTTAAAAGAACGCGTATGCCCGGTATATGGCGAAGGGAGCGGTAACGCCTTCTTTAAATGGACGCATCTGCCTGGTATATGGCGAATAGAGTTGATAATGCCTTCTTCAAATGAGCGCGGATGAGGAGGGATAACTACTTCTACATATTCTGGGAGGCCTTCCTTAGCGGGAAGCTGCGTGGCTGCCAAGCAAGACTATGCTGAAGGAGCCTGGGCTCAACTTCTTGCCCGGTCTAAGAAAATGATCGAAATTTTTTTTTCGGCTTTTTAGGTATAAAAGTTTTAACGCGTTAATATCGTGTTAAACGAATGCAAAAAAATGGCAACTTCGCAGGTAATAATTGTGGAATTGCTGAATGAACAGGCTATTATTATTAATATTCCGCGAATGGTACATTCCGCCAAAAGACATTCGGCGAAAGAGTACACACCGCCAAATGTCGTACCGCGAAAAGTTACAAACCGCCAAATGTTATTCCGCGAAATGTTCAACCGCGAAAATGAATTCCGCAAAATAGTTTTCGGTGAAATGTTATACAATCTGATGTATCCATTGTATTTGCCAAACAAGATACATACTAATGCAATGCCGGGCATAGAAAGCTTTCAATAAATAACTAAAGAAATTCTAATAAATTGCATAATTGAAAAGCAGGCTAAGTTCCAATTGTAATGTAGTGCTATGGAAGAAGAAGCTTGCGATGCACTTACGAGATTGACTGATTCACCGAAACCGATTGCTAAACTTTAAGCAAGTTTTCAATAGTAAATATTATAATACATGAATATTGTAACACACAGGAGTCGGTTTTTACGCGGAGGATATGGGCCGCGTAAAATAAAACAACATAAAAAACCGCGTAAATCCCAAATAATGTCTGAATAAACTGCGGAAATACCAAAATTCGAGTAAAAAAGATCGCATAAAAAACTATTCGTGTAAAAAAAGTGTAAAACTCGTTGACTCTTCCTTGATCGAATGGTCCAATCAAATTGAAAAAAAACACATAGCTAGCTTTATAGTCTATTTCAATACCAAATTTTCAAAACGACTTTTCTGCTTTTCTAAACAAAGATTCAAACGTCGATTTGTCGAATCTTAGAGCACTCCCACGCAAACTAACACAATTGATAGGTAGCCAAAGTCTTCACCCAATGAGAATAAATAGAAGGTGAGGAAGAAGACCAAATGCAAGTGTATTAGTGGATGATGAAAAATGTAAACAGCAAATGGTGACGTACATATTTGCACGGTTTCTTATGGGAGCTCGTTCGAATGTAGTAGTGGAAGATTTTTCGCCATACACAAAAGGCACGCACACAATATATGGATTTCCATACCTTAGAATTTATTTACATTGGTCTTCACCTATGTGTTGATGTGGTTGGTTGGTATTGATTTCTATTCACTTAAGGCCTAACGATCTACCCATATATTTGCGGGCTCTCTACCCTACACTTCCACCCCTTAACAATGACGTCACATGTGCACATATTGCTCACGCTTTACGCTTCAGCATTCTATTGTCGGCGGGCCGGCAGTTCGCTCACCTTCCTCTATTGTCCGACGGCGTTGCTTTGGTCTTTTTGTTCGTCGGCATGGCTTTGCTCCCGATCGCGTGGGAGCCGCTATTGTTCGGCGGCGTGGGTAAGGAAGCCGGAGAGGCTGCGATCAATCAACCTACCGAGTCAAATATTCTTGCTGACGATTTGATTGCTGATCACGTGGTGGTCAACGGCTTGGAATTTGGCGGCAATGCTGTTTAGCTTATCGACTGTGGGCAGGCTTGGGCATCCAAACGGGGGCGCGATATGGACGGCTCAGCCCCTTCGGCCACCGATGGATGCTGGCCGGCGGTTCGCCTGGTAGAAGTTCACGACGGTCGTTTTACGAGGTGCCTATCCGAAACATAACAGCCGTCGAACGGCTGTTCAACAGATAAAAGGTTAAGAGAGCAACGCAACCTCTTTAAACACGACTTCAATTGACTTGACTTTCTTGGCTCACAATATAACGCACGATCGGCACTAGGGGAAACTAACTTATCCCGCAAAATTCAAACTGTTATTCATTGAGCTACCTCATTTTTGAACTTATCTCACTTTTGAAAAATCATGGATCGCGAGAAATACTTTTGAAACGTTTGACAAAGTGAAATGGCATCTTGGAGCCCTCAGATTAAATAGTCAGGGCACAGAGTTCCGAGTTGGATTTCATGTTCGCGCTCTAGTTGCTGACTTCTCGCTTTCACCAGTAGTCATAAAGTTACGCTTCTTCGGTCTCTTCCCCAGTCTCCATAGGTTCTCCACCAAATTCAACATTCGGTTGATTCTTGATCGCGGGCAAGCAATTAATTCTCGCGAGAGATTTAACGAACCTTTTGGAGGCTCAGGTGGTGTGTCTACCGATTGCATGGAGGGAACGGAACTTTAATTTTGTCTTAAGCGCGCAAAAAAATTAAGTTCGATTGAGAATTCAAATAGGGGAACTGTACCGGTTTTGGCCATGTTCGTAATTTGGCCAATTTAGCGAATAACTCTAAAAATAAAGCGATTCGCGAGGGTTTTATTAGTTCCATCGAAAGATATCTCCCTCACGGTTCAACGCTGCTTCCAACTGATCGATTATTTTGAAAAAATATGTATTTTCCAGGGTTGGCCAAATTAGGCACTAAGTTGGCCAAAACCGGTACACTTCCCCTATTATTTACAATATAATTCAAATTTGTTTTGTGTAACGGACTACTGTTACAAAATCTCAACATTTTCATTTAAATAGAGAAGATGCATTCGTTTGGAGATGAATTTCAGGATCGAAAACTGTACTTTAATTTTTGTTATTAATATAGTATTTCTTTCTAAATTTGTCACTTTGGTTCAATGATTGTGATAGAAAGCGAAGTAAACATTCATCCCAGAACCCAATCATCACGCTTAAAGTGCAAAAATTAACTTCAAATCAGCAAGTGTCAATCGCTTCGGGCTCAAACAAATACTTCAACCACGCACAGACATATTGACACAGAAAAGAAAACCCAGAAATAACATTGCATAAATCTTCCTGATCCATAATCCCCCCGAGTTAATACTCTAATTTATTCTGCTCCCTTCCGGCAAAACGAAGCCCGGAAAACGAGCAACGACCAACACTGTCAGATCTGCCAAACTGCAGCATCCACCGATTAGGAATTCGGAAGTAAGAAACGGCGTCGTCGTCGTCCGGTCCGATTGCTATCAAAGAAAATCCTATTTGGCGGCCATTAGGCACCACTGAGTGAACGAGAAAATCCTACCCCCGGCAGCGTTCAATAGGTGACTAATTACAATGAATATCGTGATTATCCAGCTGGACTACTGGATTACGTATTGACAATAGTGGGCTGCAGGATGGCAGCCTTGTGCCGGCATAAATCGTCATCTTGGCGAATCCTTCCATTGAGCTCCGCAGTAGTGTCGACGCGACGCGTGGAATACGACCCCAACAATGTTCATCAAAGTGACAAAGTAGAAGTATTTAGCCCTGTTTGGTTTCCGCCTTCTGTCACCGGAGAGGCACCGCAACGACTTTGCTGGCGGGACTTTTCTCCGAGGAAACAATTCGGAAAGGGGGGAGTTTTCAAGCAGCAGACAACTCAAACACTTTAAGCGGTTGGAGGCAGAGCAGAGCTACGTTGCCTTGCTTCCGAATGGTAAGCTACGACCGTTTTGCAGTAATTTCGATTTGGTTTTTGTTTGCTCTTCTGCCATCATGTGAGTACTTAGGAACATATATGCGTGGAAGAAAATGAGCAAAAAAACTCCGCCAAGGCAAACAAACGAACCTACTTTGTAATTATGTTTGATTTTGTGCGCTCCTTTCGTGGTACAAGTTTTTGCCTACCGTCGGCCTCAAATGCTTCCTCCATGCCAGTAAGAAACAGAAGCTCTGTTTGCAAATCTGGGCCTCATTTAATTTTACCTCTGGCTGGAGCCTTTCAACGCAGCTATTTTGGTTTCAATCGAGGATGGTGTGGTGGAAAGCAAGGATACCGTCTGACGACGCCACCAGGAAACGAAGTCTTGGAAAGGATTTTATGCTTTAATTTAAAGCCCTATGAATTGCACAAGGGTTGCCAACTGTTTGATTTTATGGTGTTGACATTGCAAGAAACTCATATTGAAGTTGAACACAATGTTAGAGAAAGAGGTTTGAAATTAGAATTGTTTCTCCATACCATGCCTGGAGAGCATAATTGCTTACACAACTGAAATTTTGGAAGAATTAATTTCGTAGATTTTTAAAATACTATTAGCCGTTTTTTTTATTATATATCTATTCAATGTAAAGAAAATAACAACATCGAAACCGTCCAAACGGAAAACTTCAGAAGCATGAAATATTTATCCCATAGCTGACTGGAAACATGCTCAACCGTCGTTATCAACCCTTAATGATTGTTCAGATTTATGACGAGTAAAAGAATATCCTTAAAGGCTATATAAACATGAAGCATGACAAGACAGTTACACTGCTGCTACCATCGAGCACTTAAACTGATTTATTGAGTTCAACTCATTAAGATAATCTTGCGAGCATAGCTCCCAGTTACGAACATCTGCACCGCAAAGACTGACGACTGCGCCTGACTTTGGGAATTTTGTCCGCGTAAATCGGTACGTAATGGCTTGCCTGCGGAGGAAGACGCAACCAGCAAGACCAAGAAGGAGGATAATGTTTTGTTTTTCCCTGCCCCGGTTTTTCTTTCTCGACCGTGATTGTGAGATTTCTTCCTCGACCGACCGCAGCAGCGGAGCGCGGCGCAGCGTGTCACTGCCCAATCTTGTTAGGAAATAAATATCACCCATTATAACTGATTCGAGAGTATTTTCGTACCCGGAGTGCACGAGATTGAAATGTTTCCATCTCCCGGTCGACTGTGTTCCGTCTCCGTGGTTTAATTATTGGCATCCGACGAACGAATCGCGCAGCAGCCAGTAGTGGTCTTCGAGGACCATCATCAGTCAGTCACTCGTTCGAGGAGGGTGCGCAGCAGCGTGTTTGCAAAACAAGCGTTCGGAGATCAACGGGCAGGACCAAGATGGAGCGTTTTAATTTCACAGATGATTATCTTAACTACCGCTGCAGCTTTGGCTAAATGAGTGCGAGTGGGCTAGCGAAGCCGTTGTGGGCGGGGGAGGGCTATAAATAAATGTCCGCGAGAAAATATTTCGCTTTCTTCTATGAATGATTTTTTGCTGCTACTGCTGACTGACTGCTACTTCTGTAGTCTTTCATCACTCTGGTCAGAACAACAAATGCTCGATGTGATATAATTAAGGCGGTTTCTCATTTCCTCCTTTATGTTTAATTGGGGAATGAAGATTTATTCTGGGCGGTTTAGCTCCGAGATAAACTAATAAACTGAGTTGGCAAAATTAATCAACCCCTCCGAATAAACTACAACATGCCGATAAATTTATAAATTTGTATTATTTCTTTTATCTATGAAATATTGTAAGTTTCTATGGAATTTCTAATCTTTTTTAACTTTATTTAAATGATGCTTTTTCAATTTAAATAGAGTACATCAGTGTTGGAACTTCTAAATGATTTCTTGTCTTGTCCTTAGGAGGCTTCCGGGCCTCTTGAAAGGAGGCTTCCGGGCCTCTTGAAAGGAGGCTTCCGGGCCTCTTGAAAGGAGGCTTCCGTGCCTCTTAAAAGGGGGCTTCCGGGCCTCTTGAAAGGAGGCTTCCTGGCTTCTTAAAAGGAGGCTTCCGGGCCTCTTGAAAGGAGGCTTCCGGGCCTCTTGAAAGGAGGCTTCTGGCCTCTTGAAAGGAGGCTTCTGGCCTCTTAAAGGAGGCTTCTGGCCTCTTGAAGGAGGCTTCCGGGCCTCTTGAAAGGAGGCTTCGGGCCTCTTGAAAGGAGGCTTCGGGCCTCTTGAAAGGAGGCTTCCAGGCCTCTTGAAAGGAGGCTTCCTGGCCTCTTGAAAGGAGGCTTCGGGCCTCTTGAAAGGAGGCTTCCGGGCCTCTTGAAAGGAGGCTTCAGGCCTCTTGAAAGGAGGCTTCCGGGCCTCTTGAAAGGAGGCTTCCGGGCCTCTTGAAAGGAGGCTTCCTGGCCTCTTGAAAGGAGGCTTCAGGCCTCTTGAAAGGAGGCTTCCTGGCCTCTTGAAAGGAGGCTTCGGGCCTCTTGAAAGGAGGCTTCGGGCCTCTTGAAAGGAGGCTTCCGGGCCTCTTGAAAGGAGGCTTCCGGCCTCTTGAAAGGAGGCTTCCTGGGCCTCTTGAAGGAGGCTTCCGGGCCTCTTGAAAGGAGGCTTCCGGGCCTCTTGAAAGGAGGCTTCCGGGCCTCTTGAAAGGAGGCTTCCGGGCCGCTTGAAAGGAGGCTTCGGGCCTCTTGAAAGGAGGCTTCCGGGCCTCTTGAAAGGAGGCTTCCTGGCCTCTTGAAAGGAGGCTTCGGGCCTCTTGAAAGGAGGCTTCCGGGCCTCTTGAAAGGAGGCTTCTGGCCTGTTGAAAGGAGGCTTCCGGGCCTCTTGAAAGGAGGCTTACGGGCCTCTTGAAAGGAGGCTTCCGGGCCTCTTGAAAGGAGGCTTACAGGCCTACTGAAAGGAGGTTTCGGGCCTCTTGAAACCTCTTGAAAGGAGGCTTCCGGGCCTCTTGAAAGGAGGCTTCCAGCCTCTTAAAGGAGGCTTCCTGAGCCTCTTCAAAGGAGGCTTCTGAGCCTCTTCAAAGGAGGCTTCCTGAGCCTCTTGAAAGGAGGCTTCCTGAGCCTCTTGAAAGGAGGCTTCCAGGCCTCTTGAAAGGAGGCTTCTGAGCCTCTTGAAAGGAGGCTTCTGAGGCCTCTTGAAAGGAGGCTTCCAGGCCTCTTGAAAGGAGGCTTCCAGCCTCTTGAAAGGAGGCTTCTGAGCCTCTTGAAAGGAGGCTTCTGAGCCTCTTGAAAGGAGGCTCTGAGCCTCTTGAAAGGAGGCTTCCGAGCCTCTTGAAAGGAGGCTTCCTGAGCCTCTTGAAAGGAGGCCTGGGCCTCTTGAAAGGAGGCTTCCTGAGCCTCTTGAAAGGAGGCTTCCTGAGCCTCTTGAAAGAAGGCTTCCAGCCTCTTGAAAGGAGGCTTCTGAGCCTCTTGAAAGGAGGCTTCTGAGCCTCTTGAAAGGAGGCTTCCAGGCCTCTTGAAAGGAGGCTCTGAGCCTCTTGAAAGGAGGCTTCTGAGCCTCTTAAAAGGAGGCTTCCGGGCCTCTTAAAAGGAGGCTTCTGAGCCTCTTCAAAGGAGGCTTGAGGCCTCTTCAAAGGAGGCTTCCTGAGCCTCTTGAAAGGAGGCTTCCTGAGCCTCTTGAAAGGAGGCTTCTGGAGCCTCTTGAAAGGAGGCTTCCTGAGCCTCTTGAAAGGAGGCTTCCAAGCCTCTTGAAAGGAGGCTTCCAAGCCTCTTGAAAGGAGGCTTCCAAGCCTCTTGAAAGGAGGCTTCTGAGCCTCTTGAAAGGAGGCTTGAGCCTCTTGAAAGGAGGCTTCAGGCCTCTTGAAAGGAGGCTTCCTGAGCCTCTTGAAAGGAGGCCTGAGCTCTTGAAAGGAGGCTTCTGAGCCTCTTGAAAGGAGGCTTCTGAGCCTCTTGAAAGGAGGCTTCTGAGCCTCTTGAAAGGAGGCTTCCTGAGCCTCTTGAAAGGAGGCTCTGAGCCTCTTGAAAGGAGGCCTGAGCCTCTTGAAAGGAGGCTTCCAGCCTCTTGAAAGGAGGCCTGAGCCTCTTGAAAGGAGGCTTCCTGAGCCTCTTGAAAGGAGGCTTCTGAGGCCTCTTGAAAGGAGGCTTCCGAGCCTCTTGAAAGGAGGCTTCCAGGCCTCTTGAAAGGAGGCTTCTGAGCCTCTTGAAAGGAGGCTTCTGAGCCTCTTGAAAGGAGGCTTCTGAGCCTCTTGAAAGGAGGCTTCCTGAGCCTCTTGAAAGGAGGCTGAGCCTCTTGAAAGGAGGCTTCTGAGCCTCTTGAAAGGAGGCTTCCTGAGCTCTTGAAAGGAGGCTTCTGAGCCTCTTGAAAGGAGGCTTCTGAGCCTTCTTGAAAGGAGGCTCTGAGCCTCTTGAAAGGAGGCTTCTGAGCCTCTTGAAAGGAGGCTCTGAGCCTCTTGAAAGGAGGCTTCTGAGCCTCTTGAAAGGAGGCTCTGAGCCTCTTGAAAGGGAGGCTTCTGAGCCTCTTGAAAGGAGGCTTGAGCCTCTTGAAAGGAGGCTTCTGAGCCTCTTGAAAGGAGGCTTCCTGAGCCTCTTGAAAGGAGGCTTCTGAGCCTCTTGAAAGGAGGCTTCTGAGCCTCTTGAAAGGAGGCTTCCTGAGCCTCTTGAAAGGAGGCCTGAGCCTCTTGAAAGGAGGCTTCCGAGCCTCTTGAAAGGAGGCTTCCTGAGCCTCTTGAAAGGAGGCTTCTGAGCCTCTTGAAAGGAGGCTTCTGAGCCTCTTGAAAGGAGGCTTCCTGAGCCTCTTGAAAGGAGGCTTCCAGCCTCTTGAAAGGAGGCTTCCGAGCCTCTTGAAGGAGGCTTCCTGAGCCTCTTGAAAGGAGGCTTCCGGAGCTCTTGAAAGGAGGCTTCTGAGCCTCTTGAAGGAGGCTTCTGAGCCTCTTGAAAGGAGGCTTCTGAGCTCTTGAAAGGAGGCTTGAGCCTCTTGAAAGGAGGCTTCCGGGCCTCTTGAAAGGAGGCTCTGAGCCTCTTGAAGGAGGCTCTGAGCCTCTTGGAAAGGAGGCTTCCTGAGCCTCTTGAAAGGAGGCTTGAGCCTCTTGAAAGGAGGCTTCCTGAGCTCTTGAAAGGAGGCTTCCTGAGCCTCTTGAAAGGAGGCTTCCAGGCCTCTTGAAGGAGGCTTCTGAGCCTCTTGAAAGGAGGCTTCTGAGCCTCTTGAAAGGAGGCTCTGAGCCTCTTGAAAGGAGGCTTCCGAGCCTCTTGAAAGGAGGCTCTGAGCCTCTTGAAAGGAGGCTTCCTGAGCCTCTTGAAAGGAGGCTTCTGAGCCTCTTGAAAGGAGGCTTCTGAGCCTCTTGAAAGGAGGCTTCCTGAGCCTCTTGAAGGAGGCTTCCGAGCCTCTTGGAAGGAGGCTTCCGAGCCTCTTGGAAGGAGGCTTCCGAGCCTCTTGAAAGAGGCTTCCGAGCCTCTTGAAAGGAGGCTTCCGAGCCTCTTGAAAGGAGGCTTCCGAGCCTCTTGAAAGGAGGCTTCCGAGCCTCTTGAAAGGAGGCTTCCGAGCCTCTTGAAAGGAGGCTTCCGAGCCTCTTGAAAGGAGGCTTCCGAGCCTCTTGAAAGGAGGCTTCCGAGCCTCTTGAGCCTCGTGGAAGGAGGCTTCGAGCCTCTTGGAAGGGGGCTTCCGAGCCTCTTGATACAGGGAGCCGCATGGTACGCCTGATATCAGCAGTTCAATCGCCAAGATGGAACCTGTGTCAAAAGGTCGAAGGTCAAAAGGTCGAAGGTCAAAAGGTCGAAGGGTCAAAAGGTCGGAGGGTCAAAAGGTCGAAGGGTCAAAAGGTCGAATATGTATCATAACGTCGAAGGTCAAAAGGTCGAAGGTCAAAAGATCGAAGGACAAAAGGTCTTGAGCCTCGTGGAAGGAGGCTTCGAGCCTCTTGGAAGGAGGCTTCCGAGCCTCTTGATACAGAGAGCCGCATGGTACGCCTGATGGCAGCAGTTCAATCGCCAAGATGGAACCTGTGTCAAAAGGTCGAAGGTCAAAAGGTCGAAGGGTCAAAAGGTCGGAGGGTCAAAAGGTCGAATGGACAAAAGGTCGAAGGGTCAAAAGGTCGAATATGTATCATAACGTCGAAGGTCAAAAGGTCGAAGGACAAAAGGTCGAAAGGACAAAAAGACAAGGAATGAGTAGTGAAAAGTAAGACGTGAGAAAAGAGTAATGAGCATAGGTAAATGAGAAGTGAAAAGTGAGAAATGAGAATTGATAAATGAGAAATGAGAAGTGAGAAGTGGGAAGTTAGTAGTGAGAAGTGAGAAGTGAGAAGTGTATAGTGAGTAATGAGTGAGAAGTGAGAATTGCGTAGTGAGAAGTGAAAAGTAAAAAGGAAGAAATGAGAAGTAGAAAGTGACAAGTGAGAAATGTGATATAAGGAGTGATAAAGATAAGAAATGAAAAGGTCGAAAGAAGGAATTAGGAAAAATATACGGTAAGAAAGAAAAAAGTAAAATGAAGAAGAGCAGAAGAAGAAAAAAAACAAAAAAAGAAAGAAAGAAGAAGGAAGATGGAAGAAGGAAAAAAGAAGGACGAAGGAAGAAAGAAGAAGAAGAGAACACAAGGATGCAAAAAAAGAAAGAAGCAAGTAACAGGGAATGGAAAAAAGGCGGAAGAAAGGAAGAAGAAAAAAGATGAAACAAAGAAGTTAGAATGAATAAAGAAGTTAGAAAGAAAGTATAAGAAGGAAGGCAGAAGGAAGGAATACACAAGGAAACAAAGAAAAGAAGCATAAAAAGAAGCAAAGAAGCATATGAAGCAAGAAGGAAGAAGGAAATAGAAAGAAGAAAGAAAATAGAGGATAGAAGGGAGACAAAGTTATAAAGAAGGAAGAAAAAGGAAGGGTTTTTCTTCATTTCTACCTTTTGTCCTTCGACCTTTTGACGCAGTTTTTGCTTCGACCTTTTGTCCCTTCGACCTTTTGACCCTTCGACCTTTTGACCCTTTGACCTTTTGTCCTTTCGACTTTATGTCCTACAACTCCAAGATGAATTCGATAGCGGTCACAGCGGCTTTAGATCAGCATCAGTAAGCATATTCAGAAGTTCAAAATTGAAAAATTTCACATTTTACGTGATCCTACGTTATCGTGTCTCAGATACAACCTTCTTCTTTTTTTCAGCGAAAGGACTTTATCGCATTTACGTTTATTCCGAAAAGAGTGAGTCTCCGTGGTTTCTTCTCAATAATGTTAAAAGTTTCCCGAGCGAGAAGATTTGTGACGTATTTCGTTATTGTCGGGGAGAGTATCTCTCAAACGATTTTTGTTTATTCCAGAGTATTTTTTTGTTTATTCCGAGGCTTTTCGTTGTCTCAAACATCCGGAGAAAGAAGAACTCCGAAGCATTTTTAATATTTTTAAGATCAAGTAGAATTACAATTTATGCTATTGCAGGAGCAAGAAAGAATTCGAGGCATTTTCGAAATTTCCGGAGCGAGAAGGATCCAGTTGTTCAGATAATTAAAGTTTGTGCATTGCCTTTCCTAGTTCACATGTGTCCAAAGATTCATAAACAGGCTTCAAAGAAAGATATTATTCAACCTGTACAATCCAAGGTTCTATGGAGATTTTTAACTTAAATCCTGTTGAGCACGATCCACGTTTTTACCTTTGTTCCCAGTAAACTCCTAGGAATCGTTAATTAGTGAGTTCCGTCTATTTTTTCTTTCATTTGATAGTTTTTTTTTTTCCAAGTTCGTTTATTTGGTAGGCTCAGGCGTGTATAACACTTTACGGAGCCATGGTTCTTTGTGATATATACAATCAATATCATTTAATTTTTCAGTTAGTAAGAGAGGGGTAGAAGCCAGCGTACTCGTGGTGACTCGAGGTTAGTTTACAATGTTTAAGGATGGACAGGGCTAAGGATTTGGGATCAGGGAATTTCAGCTTCTCATCCGGGTATTTGGCGTCAGGGACGATGTGGCGTGTCGTCGTGCTCGAGGAATGGTTCGACTGGGAGCATCTTCCGGATGGCAGAGCTATGGTGCTCTACGGAACAGAAAGCAGAGACTAAACACAAAAAAAACTTTGAAGAAAGAAAAAACTATTAGATTTTGATATCAGAAGCACAAAGAAAACTATAAATGGCCTGCATATAGACCACATCACGATCTCCCAAAACACCTCGAACTTCCCTGAAGGGGTGTTTACCTCGGGCCACTAGGGTATCCAATAATTGCTCTCTGGAGGCGTCATTTTCCGAGCAGGACCAAACTACGTGATCGATGTCATCATAACCGGCTCCGCACCTACATAAGTTGCTATCGACAAGTTTTATTCTGTACAGATGTGCGTTTAGTGAATAGTGATTAGACATAAGTCTCGACATCATGCGAATGAAGCCTCGACTTAAGTCCTCACCTCTGAACCACGCTCGCCCAGAAACTTTTGGAACTATAGAAAATAGCCACCGTCCAAGTTCGTTGTGTGTCCAATTATTTTGCCAACTTTGAAGAGTACTCTGACGGACTAATGGGAAAAACTCGTTGCTCGAGAATTGTCTATCATAAACCTCACCTTCCTGTGCGCCCACCTTTGCCAGCGAGTCTGCCTTCTCATTGCCGTAGATTGAGCAGTGAGAAGGGACCCAAACAAAGGTAATCTTGAATGATCTTTCGACCAAAACACGCATCTGCTCTCTTATGTTTGTAAGAAAGTAAGATGCGTGCTTAACGGGTTTCATCGACCGGAGTGCCTCGATAGAACTAAGACTATCCGAGAAGATGAAATAATGGTCTACGGGCTGATTGGAAATTATCCCCAAAGCGAAGTTAATTGCTGCCAGCTCAGCAACATAAACCGAACACGGTTCCTGAAGTTTTTGGAAGGTGGTTGAAGTCACATTGAAAACACCGAAGCCAGTGGATCCGTTGATGCGAGAACCATCAGTGAAATATCTGTTGTTGCAATTGACATGTTCATATTTTTCAGAAAAAGTGAGGGAATAGAGATGTGTCGAAGATGATCTGTTATTCCTTGAATAGCATGTTTCATGTACAGATCGTATACAATTGAGGAACTGTCGTTGGTGAAGTCAACTCGAGGGTTATTAGAACACTGAAGACAAAGATCTGATGATATGTAGTTGAGATAAACTCTCAGGAATCTTGAACGACAAGTTAGTTCAAGCATATTATCGAAGTTATGTAAGACAAGTGTGTTACTTGTCCCACATTTGATGAGTATTCTAAGTGAGAGCTCCCAGTAACGGTGCTTTAAAGGAGTGACTCCAGCAAGCACCTCCAGGCTCATGTTATGCGTTGAATGCATGCAGCCAAGGGCAATACGCAAACAACGATACTGAATTCGTTCCAATTTGATCAGGTGGCAATCAGCTGCTGAGAGGAAGCAGAAGGAGCCATACTCTAAAACAGAGAGAATAGTCGTTCTATAGAGTTTGATGAGGTCTTCCGGGTGAGCACCCCACCATGTTCCGGAGATAGAACGTAGAAAATGGATCCTTTTCCGGCATTTTTGTATCAAATACTCAATGTGGAGTTTCCAGGTACATTTGGAATCAAACACGACCCCAAGGTATTTAGAAGATAAAGATTGGTTGATGTCATCATTCAACAGCTTGAGTTTCAGTTGAGCAGGATACCGCTTCTTAGTAAACACAACCAACTGAGTTTTTTGCGGTGAAAACTCGATCCCTAGATGTCTGGCCCAAACAGTCAGATTATCCAGGGTACTTTTGTAATGGTCCTTGCAAGACAGCTGCACCTGGACCTCTTAGAGAAACCACGGCATCATCTGCAAGTTGTCTGAGCGTGCATTGTCCTTCCAAACAATTGTCAATATCTTTAACATAGAAATTATAAAGCAAGGGACTTAAACATGATCCTTACGGAAGGCCCATGTACATATTTCTGGAAGTTGTCAGAGTGCCGAGTGTGAAGCTCATTTGTTTTTCTGACAACAAATTGTACAAGAAATTATTTAAAAATACGGGTAGCCCATTACTGTGCAGATTGCCTGACAGTACTTCAATGGAAACTGAATCGAAATCGCCCTTAATATCCAAGAATATTGAAGCCAATTGCTCCTTGTGCGCAAAAAGCCAGTTGTATATCTGAAGAAAGCAACGCTAGACAATCGTTTGTTCCTTTACCTTTACGAAATCCAAACTGAGTATTTGACAGTAATGCATTTGCTCGACCCAATGGTCGATTCTTGAAAGGATCATTTTCTCCAATAATTTTCTCATGCATGATAGCATGGCAATCGGTCGGTATGAATTGTGATTAGACGCTGGTTTCCCAGGCTTTTGAATAGCTATTACTTTGACCTGTCGCCATTCAGGTGGCACAATGTTGTACTCCATGAAACAGTTGTACAGGTCAAGTAATCGTCTTTTGCGATATCTGGGAGGTTTTTCAGAAGATTGAATTTGATGTTATCGCATCCCGGAGCAGAGTTATTCGATGAAAGAAGAGACATAGAAAGTTCCAGCATTGTGAATGGTCCACCCAAAGAACCGGGATCATTGACTGATTCTCGAAATAGCGGTTCTGCTGGTACGGAATCTGGACAGACCTTTTTGCGAAGTTGAATATCCATCGATTGGAGTATTCTTCACTCTCGTTGGTGGAAGTGCGGTTCCGCATGTTGCGGGCCGTTTTCCAAAGTGTTGTCATTGAGGTTTCTCGCGATAGTCCCTCGACAAAACGTCGCCAGTAGCTACGTTTTTTAGCCTTGAGAAGATTTTTGAGCTTTCTTTCAAGCCTCAAATACTCTTCGAAAAGCTCAGACCTTCCGTATTTACGGAAAGCCTTGAAGGCATCAGATTTCTCAGAATACAACTTAGTACATTCATCATCCCAACCAGGAGTGGCTGGTCTTCTTATGACGGTTGTACTTGGAACGCGTCGTTTCTGAGCTTCTAGTGCGCTTTTTTTAATTAATTCGGTAAGGAATTGATATTCATCCAGCGGTGGAAGAACATCAGTTGATTCAATACCAATGTTTACCGCCGATGCAAATTTTGCCAGTCAATGTTCTTCGTGAGGTCGAAAGGAACATTAACTGGCTCAGATTGTTGATAGCTACTTTTAATTGTGGTAACTATCGGCATATGGTCACTACCGTGGGGATCTTGGATAACCTTCCACGTGCAATCTAACGATAGTGAATTTGAACATAAAGACAGATCAATACGGCTTTGTTGACCATTTGGTCCTATTCGAGTTACTTCACCAGTGTTCAAAATATTCAAATTGAAATCGTCACACAAATCATAGAAAATAGGCGCTCTATAATCGTCATACGTTTCGCCCCATCCAATACCATGTGCGTTCATATCACCCAATATCAATACTGAAGATGATAGGAGGAGACTGCGCTCCAAAATGTCGACGATTAATAGAGGCATTTGGAGGAATGTACACTGAAGCTATGCAAAGGTCTTTATTCTTCACATTTACTTGGCATGCGACGATTTCTAAGCCGGAACAGTCGGAATGGGAATTCTGTAGAAGGAGTAGCATTTTGATCCCCAAAAGAACGCCACCATAATGATCATCCCGATCTTGGCGAATAATGTTAAAATCGTGGAAGTTGATTTCATCTTCAGAAGAAAGCCATGTTTCACAGAGTGCAAATATGTCGCAATCGGAATTGCGAATCAAAACTTGAACACGTCTAATTTATTTTAAGACTATGACAGTTCCACTGCAGCACAGTGATTGTATCTTGTGGAATAGCCGTATTATCCATCGAAAGATACAATTCCTGCAAGAAGGGGCCATGAAACAGTCAATTGCTTCAGATAACTTTCCACTGTTGGTATAAAGAGGTCAATGATTGGCCTCAATGAATTCGGAATATTGAATAAATTCAAAAAAACGGTCCACAAGGTCCTTAAAGGAGATCAATCCTCGCTTGGACGGAGTACTTTTTGGGAAGAACGAATTGAAGTTTTTCTTTCATTGATTCTCCTAGCCGGATGTTTCTTGGAAACATCGGTTTTGGGCAATGGCGGGAATGTCTTGCTGCAAGATGGATCCAAAGGAGCAGTGAAGACAGGTTGCTTCGGGATTTTAAATAATCCCCCATTGCCTTCAGATTTGGGCAAGCTTTTATGGATGACTTTTGATTTCTTACGGCGCGATCCCGGGAAGACGGTTGCTTCCTCTTTTCGGGCACGTGTACCTCCGTAGAATCATCCATATCAGCTGTGTCAGAGTCCAATTCGTCAATGCATATGGAATCATAATAATCACTTACTTGAACGGTAGCTGAAATAGCAGCCTTTGCAGTGGTATCGGCGGATGTGTCTTGCGCTTTAACCATTTCCGCATAAGTCTGCTTGGAGCGCTGTACCAACGAGCGCTTCACTTTTTGGGTGCGCTTTCTGTACACCGGGCAATCTTGCAAACCATGGGCAGGAGCCATACCGCAATAAGCACATTTTGTGGCTTGTTGCTGGCAGGATTCCTCCAGATGTCTTTCGAAACATTTACCACAACGTGGTTTGTTGTCACAAACTCGGCAGTGTGACCAAGTTGTTTGCAATTGGTACAATTAAATACCCTTGGTACAAAAAGACGCACCGGAAACAACATATTCTCTAAATCGACATAGTTTGGGAGAATCGAACCGGCAAACGTAACCCGAAGCGAGCCTGACTTAGAATATACCTTTTGCCATCTACCATGGTTGCTGAGTGCAAATCCTTGCAATCCAGAATATCCACGGTAGACTCCATTGCGTTCTTTAAGCGGCCTCTTCCCGCAAGTACATCCTTGCAAGTCAGGCTCGCTGCGTTGATCACACCTTCGATTTCGACCTCCCGCGAGGACATAAACCAAATATTCAACATTGTAGGCCTTGTCTTTAGCAATTTCGTTCGCCACCTGATATGTAGGTGCGGTGATTCGTAGCTTGTTCCTGTTGATCTGACTAAAATCAAGCTTCGTAAAACGACGCGTCAAATCTCGCTTAATGCCGAGAAAGTCTAGACTTTTCACTTTCTGCCGAAAGTAAACAACCCAAGGCCCAGGCGAAGCCGCATGGTACAATCGTGTGCGGACATCTTTCAGAGGACT
This sequence comes from Armigeres subalbatus, assembly GCF_024139115.2. Lineage (NCBI taxonomy): Eukaryota > Metazoa > Arthropoda > Insecta > Diptera > Culicidae > Armigeres > Armigeres subalbatus. Next base: position 272,721,786 of record NC_085141.1, read on the forward strand.
ACCGCCCCCCATAGTCTCTGCCTCCATTCTCACCTCGCAAGGTGGAAGGACTATTAATTCTTAAACTAACTTAGAACTAATAGCAAATTAGAAAAAAATATAAAAAAAAACTAATTTAATGTATTATAATTAATCCCACTCTGTATCAGAGAGATGGGAGAACAATAAAACAATGCCTTCCACTTATCTGCGCTGCTGCTGTAGGTAGCAGCAGAAACAATAGCCTGCTTCACTGGCGTCGCCAGAAGCAGCTACTTCGCTCGCCGACAGTAATCGCCTTGGATCCGTAGGTAGGCACCACACAATAGACACGCACTACCGAACAAAACCCGCGATGAGACACAGCACACACGTCTGGCTCGTTCGAACTATCGGCACGGAATGACATTTGATAGTTACGCGTACCTCATCATGAATCATTTCGTACCACACCGTCGTTTCATTTTGGGACAATATCCTTTCGGAAACAATGAAAACGAAACTTCACACATCATCATAAAAGCCATTCCCCGAATCATTCAGCCGCTCATATCCATCCCATATTTGTCAACGCCGTCGTCGGTTGGTTGGTGTCTAGGTAGTTTGTTCTGAAAAGCCTCTGCCAAACCAAACCAGACTCATCATTTAAGAGCTTCCGTCGAGTGCTCATGCACGAGTCGTCAAATAAACATTGCTCCGCAGCAGAGGCTGTCTCTCCGGCAGCCTGCCGCCGCCGGCATCGCCGGTTTTTTGTTTTTGTGTCGAACGCTTCGCCAAACAAACGAAGCACACGGGTGGCCGGTGAGGTGGAAAATTCACATGCCACCTGGAAAATCTCCCGCCCGGTCCCTCATCGCTATAAACTCATAGAGGTGCCTACCTACCTGAAGTATGTCGCTGAAGTGCACGAAAAAAAATGTGCTCCTCCGGCATTAACATCAGAAGCACTCGCCGAATCAACGCGATAGACGCGTTCCCGTTTCGGTGCATGCTCCGTGTCCAAGTTATGATGTGCGATGTGGCGAGCTGGGCGAGTTCTATTTGGGCTGAAAGTTTGACGCTCCGGAATGGAGATCCATTTTTCCATGATTAATTCCGAAATTGCTAATCATTAGATCAATTTTGTTTACGAACGAAATGGTGTAAAATGTGAGAAGAAAAAATTCTTTCTACTCGTTCCACAATCCTATGTCAAATTTCTTCGAATTTTTCATCAGCAATTCAAAAAAAAAATCCGGGAATTCGTTTAGAAAGTTCTTAAGTTTCCTTAAGAAGTGCTGAAATTTTTTCCAGCATGTTTCTCCGAGAATTATATTGTTTTTTTTTTCGATTTAATTGCAATTCCCATTTTTCATACTTCTGTAATATGTCCAAAAACTTGTCTGATAATTCTTTCAATATTTCTGAAGTAAACTATTCTGTATTTGTTGCGGTGACAAAATTTATCCCACAATATGATGTGAAATTCCTAAGATAATTCCTTAGGACATATTTCTGAGTATTCATTCGGAAATTAACTCTTTTTGCTATGCTTTTGGAATGCTTTTAAAAGCATTTGAGGGAATTCATTCAGATATTTCATCAGAAGATTCTCTGGACAAATTGATAATATCCCTTAAAGGATGCACAGTTGATGCGACTTTAATCAGTAAAGATTATAATTTAGGATTATCCCTGAAACCAAATTCACTTTATAGTGAGCCCGTCGTTTTGCTGTCGTTGAGTTTGCTGACAGTTTTCTGGCCGGACAACAAATAAAAAAAGCTCAAGCACACATCCACACTCGTTCTGTAATGAGCCGGTGTGTGAGAGATTTTCCAGTCGACAAAGTTTCAGACAAAACGACTTTCGCGTCTCGTGTGTGACGGCTGGTTTTGGTTGGAAAGCTTTCAATGATGGGAAGTGGAAATTATGAATGGTGCCGTCTCGTAAATATTATTCTTTACTGGTGCTTCTGGTGTTGTTGTGGAATTTCGGGCGAACATCATACGCGAGTACATGAATGGTTCGCTTGTATTGTGTTCACTGAAGCAATTATATGTTTGAGCAAAATAACACGTTTGCATGTGGGTTTTCGTTGTGAATGAAAGCCTTGCTCGATTGGTAGATTAATAATTGCTATTCTAACACTTGCAACATTTTACGGAGAACCGAAATAAATGGGGCTTAGTATTCTCATTATACACATTTCAGAGCATTTCGAAATAAATCCCAATAGTTCAATGAGACACTCAGGGACGTGGCGAAAAATTGCATTTAGGTAGGCCTTCGCCAAAGCCGGCCTTTTCGTTGATGTTGAACATTCGGTTTTGGTCCTTCCTTTTGAACTTTCTCCATAACGTCGCAATCATTTTGCAAGAGCACTCAACCGCTGTTCATGGGTGTCAAGGATCGCAGTTATGGTCATTTGGCCAGAAAGTTCGTTTGGCCGAAAGGGTCATTACGCCGAAAGGGCCATTAGGCTGAACAGATCATTTATCTGAATAGGTCAATTGGCCGAATATGTCATTTGGCCGAGCAGGACATTTCGTCGAATAGGTCACTTGAAAAGTAAGAAATGAGGTGTGAAAAGTGAGACGTCTCACTTCTCACTACTTATTTCCCACTTCTCACCCAGAAATACACTGTAAATTGAGACGTCTCACTATTCACTTCTCACTTTTTACAGTGAGAGGTGAGAAGTGAGACGTCTCGCTACTTATTTGTTAATTCTCACTGCTCACTGTGAGAAGTGAGAAATGAGGATTGAAAAGTGAGACGTCTCGCTTTTCACTTTTACAGTGACCCGATCGTCTAAATGACCTATTCGAACAAATGTACTATTGCACCAAATGTTTTTTCGGCCAAATGACCTTTTCGGGGCAAATGATCTATTCGGTTGGATGACCCGTTCGGTCTAATGACTTTCAGCCAGATGAGTTTCGTTCTTATGGTTTGCTTGGCCAAATGCCTTTTTGCCAAGTGGCTATCGGCTGAATGGGTTTCGACCAAATGACCCTTTCATATTAATACAATTTTGCCAGTCTGTTCATCCGTTCGTAAGTTATATTGCGTCAAAATAAAATACAAAAATATGAAGAAAAAAAAGAAGAAAAAAAGAAGATATAGAGAAGATAACGGATTCTATAGCCTTCCTTTCGCACATATGAGATAACTTTAGTTTATTTTACGAACCACCATTATCATTCTTGCCTAGAATTAATAAAATCGAAACCCTCATCTGTAACAAAATTCTCTCCCCTTTATTGAAAACAGCAACATTCGAGCCTCACTTTTCGCATGATCGGTAACAAGGAAAAATCGGCACCCAACTACCTTCAGCTATTGGGTGACAAAGTCAACAAATGTGTGACAAATGCATAATTTACGAAGCGACCATTTCAGTTTACCTCCTAGCGCTAAACAATGGAACAGACTGTCTCCAAATAGTAAGAAGACAATCCTCGGTAGTTTGTTGTGTAGCAGAGGGGGTAGAAACAAAAGGACCTAAACTCACAAACGCCTCCGGTGAGGATCCACATCAGACTTACACAAATGCCTGCTTAGTCGAAGGGGTGTGCCACTCTGACTGGTCGATGACAGTTGACTTTCTCGCCTTGGCAGTCCTTTCAGCATTTTCGATCACAGTTCAAACTTACGCATTCTGCCTACTGCCCCATCACTTAGCTGCAGACACTCACAAAAAAACAGAAGTTGCTGCAGCATTTTTACTGAAATCAACCGTGACCGAAATCAGTCACATGTGATTGCTTCGCTTAAACTGCCTTCGTTCGATTGGTTCTTCCCCTCAGATTCTTCCAATGCGAGAGCCGGCGAAGGGAAAATTTTAGCATTCCAAAGCTGATATTCCACGAAAAAAGGAAAATTTATTCCGGAGCCCAACGATGTCGGAGTTGAACGGCGAGGGGATGAATTTAATTAGGATGTCTGGTTGAGGATTGTTTGGAGAAAAGGTTTTTTTGTGCTTCCTTATTTGAGGGAACCAATGAATTGGACCAGCTGCGACGGCATTGCACTTTGCACAGAGACGAAAAAACATTGTTGGAAAAGGATTTCCCATGCAGAAAAGTGTGAGATGGGCGTAGTGGCGGAAAGAGGAACAATCAAGAGTGAGTAGACGATTTCATTCTCATCTTGGAAGCAAAAAGAATGGAAAGAAGATAAATAAACAAACAATTGCAGGATGACGACAATAATGGAGCGCTCGACACACACAGACACACAGTGTGCTTTATTCATCACTCAGCCGGAAGGGCTCGGAGCTCCATGTTTAGGGTTTATGAGATATGTTTTGGATTAGTTATTTATTGTTTTTACCTGATACCTTCTTACGTACAATGTTACAAGTACACAAACTTAATAAACGACTCTTTACAGTATACTTACTCAGCTTTTATGTATGTGAGAATGTCGGCTTTGCGATGTAAACTTTGAAAAATTAGAAAGCTTGAATTGAGAGACGATCGATGCAGGCATTTTTTTAAATTAGATACATTGACCACCATCGTATATTTGCAACATTTTCATCTTAAACGATTTTGCCTTAAATCCTCCGTGATTCGACTAAAAAAAATCCATTCCTGTTAATTTAATCTATAAGCAGGATAGCATTTGCTGTTTCGCTTTGCACTTAAGGCGAAATTCAAGAAAATTGGGTCTGTTGCAGCGAACTGACCAAGTCACTAAAACAGTGTCATAAAAAGTTATTCAAAGTTCAACCATTTCATCGAGTGACCTCCATCCATTGAATAGGATGAAAAAATCGATAATTGGGATATTTATTCAACCTCGTTTTGTTTTAGTTTCGAAGTGGGAAATAATTTATTATAACCGGAAATTGCAAGACCACCCGGAAAATTTGTCTTCCACCTTTTATTGGAGCACCGTGCAACAATAAAAAGCCACTTCTGTTCAGCAATCAAGCATCAAGGATCGTCTCCCATCAGTAGCGGTACATCTGGCAGGAAGAACAAACAGAGTGTTCCAATGGAAAACACATTTTGTCACACTGTGGCCCCACAACTAGAACAGCGAGTCTTCTGTTCCCAAGCCCCAATGTTGTATGGTTTCCGGCCAGTTGGTGTAGCACCGAACCGGCAGCCAGTGGTGTCCTCGCCGGCAACAAGAAAGATAAAACTACACAAGAATCGGCATGAGAAATGAGTCTCGTAGTTGCTGTTCCGCTACGAGATGCGAGACTCGAAACAAAGAAGGATATATGATGATGATGGGAATCGGACGGTGTGCGGTTGATGTAGCGCGCCCCTGCTTTCTCTCGCCGTATCGCAAACAAAATAACACTTTCGGTTCTAAATGATGATGGCGATGATGACGACCGACAACGCAACGCCCGCCCGGCTGGATGATAGACACCACAAGACAGACTACGTATAGGGTAGGGGAATTGTCTGTGAAATTAAAAACAATAAAAAAGGACGTTACTTCTGTGGCTCCGAGAATGGCGCGGAACCACCCAGTCGGGCAAAACGGACTTGGAATAATAAAAAGCACTTTCGAACGAGTTGAAGATGTCTGAAGAACTATTGTTGGAATAAATAGCGTGGACTAGAAGAAGCCTTGTTTAGGCTGTTCTGTTGATAAAGAGGAGAGCCTTTTTGTGTCGTTTACTCGGTATTGGACGGGTATTGTGATAGGCAGTTTGTGGATAAAATGAAATATTTCTTTGAGTTTGAACTAATAAACACGAAAAAGTACTTGGTAGCTTGTCGAAATGTCATTAAGATTTTCAAGCCTGTTTTGTGCTTTAAACTTTCTCATGTTTGAAAATACGTCACGAAGCTGAATAATTTGAGTGGAGTAGCAAAATAATTAGGTATCGTCAAATAATTTCTGCAGTGTACCAAATCCGGAATGAACATGTGCTCTAGAAATCATAAAGGATATCGAATTAAGTCTTAAGTTCTTTCTGGTTTTCACCATCACCGGGACCTTTATACTGGAACACATTGGTTTCTTGAGGTGCCCACCTGCCCGGCCATTCCAGATTACGCCATTGAAGCACATCAAGAGTTGGTTATTTTGTAACATTAAACGTCGTTGTAAAGTCAAAGCTGCGAGAATTGCGATCGCTAAACAGAGGAATTATGAAAACCCTAAGTTTTGCATCAGTCGGAGCAGTTTACAGCACTCAATGTTCCTTTCAGAAGCTATCTTGCGCATACACAGCAGAAAAGCATATCCAAAGCATCGAAATCCGGAAGCAACTGGAGAGCAATGAAAGTCAAATATACTCGCATATACCTACTGTTCCAGAAAGCCTGTTATCCTATGTAGAGAAACTGCCCCCACGAACGCGTTGTTCTACGACTTGCACCAGCCACTCGATAACTTGCTTTGCGAACTAGCTGAGAAGAAAAGAATAATCTGAGATATGACCCATTCCAAAAAGGTTGGAGGAACGAAATGCTAAGCTTTTACATCGACCAAATAATTAGAAAAAAAACCTAGCTATCTCTCTGCGGGCGAAGAGTGAATCCTCGACACAAAAGGGAAATTCACATTAACGAATCTGTTATCCAAGCACCTTTACCCTTCCCAAAATCGACGAAGAACTTCCAGAACAATTCATTTGACACTATTAATCCAAGAAGCCGTTAAAGGCATTGCTCAGATCCATGAAGGATTTCAAAAACCCCAACGCTATCTGGACAATCTGCACATCTGAGCAAAGTCTTAGCCAGAAGTCCGCACCTGTGGTGGCTCCCTTTTCTCGACCAATTGCTTGAATCAATATACAGTCGACTCTCTACATCTCGATATCTCTCCCTATGTCGATGGTTTTCTCGGTCTCTTCAATCTACATCTTCTTCTTATTCTTATTGGCATTACATCCCTACACTGGGACAGAGCCGCCCCGCAGCTTAGTGTTCATCAAGCACTTCCACAGTTATTAACTGCGAGGTTTCTAAGCCAGGTTACTATTTTTGCATTCGTATATCATGAGGCTAGCACGATGATACTTTTATGCCCAGGGAAGTCGAGACAATTGCCAATCCGAAAATTGCCTAGACCGGCACCGGCAATCGAACCCAGCCACCCTCAGCATGGTCTTGCTTTGTAGCCGCGCGTCTTACCGCACGGCTAAGGAGGGCCCCTTCAAACCCTTCAATCTACATACAATTGGGCTTTCTACATCTCGACATCCTCCCTATCTCGATATCTCTCTATCTCGAAGTGATCTGATCATATTTTGTTCAGAATTCTCTCTTCATATGTCGATATATTCAAATTTCTAGGCTACTAGACCATCTTTGGACAATAACAAACATATAAAAAAAATAAGAGATGACATTTGTTTTGTTGGTGTTTTCCATAGCAACGAGCTTTTTTCGATCTAGCACCGATTTAAATTTTCCTTCCATTCCTCGATCTCTCCTTATCTAGATGGTCCCTTCAATATCGAGATATGGAGAGGCGACTATACCACCCCTAATGAAAACATTTTCTACTCCTTAAAATCCAAAGCCAGTAGCCAAGCAATCAGAGCATTAGGCAAAGTCTCTGTTTCCAGTGCCACTGTTGGTTACAAAGTTTCACCGCAAAGCCAACTTTTAGCAACATAGATTGCCCCAAAAATCCCAGTAAGTTCCCGCAAAACCTCAACAGGCGGTAAACGGGAATTCCATGGCAGTTATTCAGAGTACAAAGTTACTCTCTTTAGTGACCCGTCATCATGAGACACGTCTTTTAACCCGACTCCTTGATCAGTGTTAGAGAATACTTCTTAATCCCCTCCCTCCTCCCCTTAAGCCAATAGCTGTGTTGTATAATCTTAGCCAGTACCAAAAATGTATAATCTTAGAGCTCTTTCGTATGTTCCTAAATTCTACTCAGTTCCTAAATTCTACTTATTTGAATAAATTGAAACGAAAACCCGACAAGACTCCACAAGATTACTTTCCATTTTTTACATTTATTAAACTCAAATCTTGGAAATTTCACACAAACTGTAAAAAAAAGTTTTAGAGATTGTTCACCTAATTCTTCTTAAAAATTTCCTCGAAATTTCTACTTGACTGCATGAAATCTAAGCATATTCTTCTTGGAATCTGTGAAGCTAGTCATGCTAAGAGGCAAGCGCAAGTCTGCTGGAAAACTATGTGTCAATCAAGTCTGCGATGGTTCACCACTGTGACTGATAACGATTTGCCACATGTGGTTCATACCAAGTCTACTTTGATGCTTTCAAATTTATGGGGGCGGATCCATCATCAATATATTTAGCCTCTGTACTGCACGAAAGTGTTTACGTATAAATAATTTCATAAAATTTGATTAATACAAAAATTCTAGAGGTTCAATACAAAACGTGTGTCGAAAATGAGAGGGAGGCTGAAAATTATATTTCTTTTTGTGTGACGTACTTAACGCATGGATGACGTATTTTATGGATCTGCGAGTCTCCAGTAAGCCTTGCGAGCAAAGGCGTAGGATTGCCAATTCAGAGAAGACGAGTTCAATTCTCAGTCCGGTCTAGGATGTTCTCGGGTGGGAAACATTCTCGATTCACTGGGCATAGTGAATTCATTTTACTTGCCACGCAAGATACATACTAGGGTGGTTCAAAAAAAAAATGATTTTGCTCCACAGCGCTCATCTGATTTTCTACCATGTTCTGAGTGTCCTCTGAAAATTTGAGCTCATTTGGATTAAAACTGATTTAGCACAAGCCGTTTCAAATTTGCACGCAAATTAGTATGGGGAAATCTATTTTTTCATTATACTGTTAATGACGCTTCCGCATCAAGCGCAGGTTAAAAGAAAACCTATATAGCTTAAAGGAATATTCAAGAGCTTTCACTCAGCGAAAATTGCATCTTAATTAATCGTTCCAATAATAAGTAATCAAATTTAATCTAAACCGTAGTTTTCTGGAGCTAATTGCGTAACTCTTCAACAGGCAACATTGCTGCTCGTGGCGCGAAAGATAGCATACACAAATTCAGGCTACTATGTTGCACTGCACATTTCAGTGATGCCCTCAAAGAAGTTTAACGATCGTGACTAAAGATTCACAACCTGTCTTAAAATCGATTACTAATTATTGGGGCTGTTAATCAACATGCGGTTTTCGTTGGGTGAAAGCTGTTGAGTATTCTTTCTAGCTATATAGGTTTTCTTTTAACCTGCGCATAATGGGGAAGCGTCATAAACAGTATAATGAAAAAATAAATTTCCCCATACTAATTTGCATGCAAACTTGAAACGGCTTGTGCTAAATCAGTTTTAATCCAAATGAGCTCAAATTTTCAGAGGACACTCAGAATATGGTAAAGAATCAGATGAGCACTGTGGAGCAAAATCGATTTTTTGAACCACCCTAATACATACTCATGCAATCACATTTAAATAAAACCTTTCGATTAATAGCTGAGGAAATGCTAATAAAATACGTTGAAGTGTATTGATAACTTGAAAAGTAGGCTAAGTTCCAGTGGGAATGAAAAAGAAAAATATGACTTTATGGATTTCTCCTGGATGGCTTTGTCATACAAATTTTTGTGTAAAATCACGCTAGATCATCGTAAATTTACTTTTCGATCGATTTGATATTAAGAACTGAACTCAAGGACAGTTTAGAATGTCGTAGATGCTCAATGAATTCCGTAAAGTTACGAAATCCGGTGAAGTTTTTCCAACTAATAAGAATAACGGGGACGTAGCAGATCTTCTTCTTGATCGATTTGAATATTAAGAACTGAACTCAAGGACAGTTTGGAGTATCGTAGATGTTCAACAAATTCTGTAATCTATAATTAGGATAGTTTGATCACCGCGTGACTTTATCGAAATAAATTTATATTGGCTTTTCGGTGAGAATTATACTACTCGAAGCGAAAAGAATTATACTACTCGAAGCGTTTGACACCGCACTTGCACTTCTCAATCGAATCTGCATTTTCATTATTTTCTTCTACTCCCTTTCGCTTCGAGTAGTATAATTATCACCGAAAAATCCCAAAAAAATAATTTCGATAGCTCTGTAATCTGTCTATAATTGTGTATCGAAGTCCCGTGGAGCTATTCCAACTCATAAAAGTAGTGAGGACATCGTAGATCTTTTTGTTGGTTGTTTTGAATATTTAGAAATGAACTCAAGGACAGTTTGGAGTGTCCCAGATGTCCAATGAATTCTGTATTGTGTCTATAATGACGTATCTGGTCCCGTGAAGCTGGGGAAGAGTCGTTCGGCCGAAACCCATTCGGTCGAAAGCCATTTGGCCGAATGCCACTAGGCCGAAAGTTGTTTGGCCGAACAGATCATTAGGCCGAAAGTCATTTGGCCGAAAAGGTCATTAGGCTGAAAGGGTCATTAGGCCGAAAAGGTCATTAGGCTGAAAGTCATTTGGCCGAATGGGGTCGCTTGACCGAAAGGGTCATTTTTTCCGAAAGGGACATTTGACCGAAAGAGCCGTTTGGCCGAAAAGGTCGTTTGGCCGAAAGGGTCATTAGGCCGAAAGGGTCATTAGGCCGAAAGGGTCGTTTGGCCGGAAGAGTCGTTTGGCCGAAAGGGTCATTTGGCCAAAAGGGTCATTTGGCCGAAAGGGTCCTTAGCCATGCGGTAAGATGCGCGGCTACATAGAAATACCATGCTGAGGGTTGCTAGGTTTGATTCCCGGTGCTGGTAGTTTTAGCCTCATGATATACAGTTGCAGAAATGGTAACTTGGATTAGAAACCTCGCAGTTAATAACTGCTGCGAGGCGGCGACAATGTCCCAGTCGTGGATATAATCCCAAGTAACATTTTAAGTTTTATACCGCTCTTGAAGACCATAATTCAGCCTACAAGACTGTTATAAAACCAGTATAAAACCAAAATGTTACTAGGGATGCCAACGAGGAAGAAGAAGAAGAAGGTCATTTAGCCGGAAGGTTCATCTGGCCGGAATGGTCGTTTGGCCGCATTAGGCCAAATAGGACATTCGGCGAAAAAGACATAAGGCCGAATAGGTCATTTGAAAAGTGAGAAGTTATGAGTAAGAAAAGAGACGCCTCACTTCTCACTCCTCATTTTTCACTTCTCACTGTAAAAAACATAAGAGCGCGAAGTGAGTAGTGAGACGTCTCACTACTCTCTTCGCGCTTCCTACTGTTTACAGCAAGAAGTGAGAAATGAGGAGTGAAAAGTGAGACATTTCTCTTTTTACTCATAATCTTACTCTTCTCGCTGTAAAAAGTGAGTAGTGCGAAGTCTCACTACTCACTTCATCATTCTCACTTTTGACATCGTGAAGTGAGAAATGAGGAGTGAGACGTCTCACTTATTATTCCTAATTTCCCACTTTTCAAATGATCTATTCGGCCAAATGTCCTATTCAGTCAAATAACCCTTTCAGCCTAATGACCCTTTCGGCCTAATGACCCTTTCGGCCTAATTACCCTTTCGGTTGAATAACATTTTCGGCCAAATGACCCTTTCGGCCAAATGACCATTTCGGCCTAATGACCCTTTCGACGGAACGACCCTCTCGGCCAAATGATCCTTTCGGCCAAACGACCTATTCGGCCAAATGACTCATTCGCCCAAACGACCTTTTCGGCTTAATGACCCTTTCGGCCAAATGACACATTCAGCCAAATAACTCATGACTCATTCTGTCTGATGACCCTTTCGGCCAAACGACCCTTTCGACCAAATGACTCATTCGGCTAAACCAGCGGTTCTCAACCTGGGGTACATGTACCCCCGGGGGTACCTTCACCGGGCTCAGGGGGTACCTCGGACAGAAATGCATAATGGCGGATATATTACAATTTATTGATAAAATTTTGATATATGTATATTTTTTTATTTCAAGAAGGTCGGAAACCTCTTTTCAAGTGATTCGAAAGCCTACATTCAAGAAGCCCGGAAACCTCCTTTCAAGAGGCCTGGAAGCCTTCTTTCAAACAGCTGGAAATCTTCCTTTCAAGAAGCCCGAAAGCCTCCTTTCAAAAGGCTCGGATGCCTCCTTTTAAAATGTTCGAAAACCTCCTTTCAAGAGGCTCGGAAGCCTCCTTTCAAGAGGCTCGGAAGCCTCCTTTCAAGAGGCTCGGAAGCCCCCTTTCAAGAGGCTTGGAAGCCTCCTTTCAAGAGGCTTGGAAGCCTCCTTTCAAGAGGCTTGGAAGCCTCCTTTCAAGAGGCTCGGAAGCCTCCTTTCAAGAGGCCCGGAAGTCTCCTTTCAAGAGGCTCAGGCCTCCTTTCAAGAGGCTGGAAGCCTCCTTTCAAGAGGCTCAGAAGCCTCCTTTCAAGAGGCCCAGCCTCCTTTCAAGAGGCTCAGGCGTCCTTTCAAGAGGCACGGAAGCCTCCTTTCAAGAGGCTCAGGCCTCCTTTCAAGAGCTCAGAAGCCTCCTTTCGAGAAGCTCGGAAGCCTCCTTTCAAGAGGCCCAGAAGCCTCCTTTCAAGAAGCTAAGAAGCCTCCTTTCAAGAGGCTCAGGCCTCCTTTCAAGAGGCTCAGGCCTCCTTTCAAGAGGCCTGGAAGCCTCCTTTCAAGAGGCCTGAAGCCTCCTTTCAAGAGGCTCAGGCCTCCTTTCAAGAGGCTCAGGCCTCCTTTCAAGAGGCTCAGAAGCCTCCTTTCAAGAGGCTCAGGCCTCCTTTCAAGAGGCTCAGAAGCCTCCTTTCAAGAGGCTCAGAGCCTCCTTTCAAGAAGCTCAAGCCTCCTTTCAAGAGGCCTCAAGCCTCCTTTCAAGAGGCCTGGAAGCCTCCTTTCAAGAGGCTCAGGAAGCCTCCTTCAAGTGGCTCAGAGCCTCCTTTCAAGAGGCTCAGGAAGCCTCCTTTCAAGAGGCCTGGAAGCCTCCTTTCAAGAGGCTCAGAGCCTCCTTTCAAGAGGCCTCCAGCCTCCTTTCAAGTGGCTCAGAAGCCTCCTTTCAAGAGGCTCAAGCCTCCTTTCAAGAGGCTCAAGCCTCCTTTCAAGAGGCCTCAGCCTCCTTTCAAGAGGCTCAGAAGCCTCCTTTCAAGAGGCCTCAAGCCTCCTTTCAAGAGGCCTCAGAAGCCTCCTTTCAAGAGGCTCAGAAGCCTCCTTTCAAGAGGCTCGGAAGCCTCCTTTCAAGAGGCTCGGAAGCCTCCTTTCAAGAGGCTCGGAAGCCTCCTTTCAAGAGGCTCGGAAGCCTCCTTTCAAGAGGCTCGGAAGCCTCCTTTCAAGAGGCTCGGAAGCCTCCTTTCAAGAGGCTCGGAAGCAAGGGGTGTCTCACCGTTAACAATCGCAGCGAATTTGAATCGAAATAAATTCGATTTAAAGCGAATGGCATTCATAGCTACTACTTGATCAATTTTGCAACACACCTTCTGCGGCACTGAACTGTATTTGTAGTCCAAGCAAGCGTGGATTTTATAAGTTACCAATGACATCAAGTTGTTTATTTTTCCAATAACAAGAAAATGGACATGATTTCTGATTTTATATTTTTTACATTATGTAATAATATATTCATTGTTTATCATTTCAGATTGTAAAGTGTAAACTAATTCTTGCCGAGATGATTTACAAGGAAAACAGCTGAAAATATCTTTAATTGCGTTCAGCATTATTAACAAGAACTAATCTGTTGTGGCCCGGTTGTCTACAAATTTATTATTCTATTGACCTCGAGCTTGGATTTGAATAATTACAGCACAAATTTCATAATCGTCATCCTGTAAAAGACTTTATTAATATGCTCTGATCCCATGTAGAATTACTTTGATGTTCAAAACCCTTATTAGGTACACGAGGATATGTTGTTCATTTCTGGGCTTCTGCACTTAGTTTCTTAGTTCTACAACGGAAGAAATGCGTATAAAGTGGGATGTGATAGCTGGCCTCATAGCTTAGACTTAGATTGAGGTTTAGATTTATTCACTAAGCCCAAGAAATTAGAAAAGTTTCGTCTATTGGAATTCGTCTGAAATTAGGGATAACATCTAAATCATATACATATGTGCAACATCTACTTTCATGAAGTGGGAGAGTATCTAGCTTCCTGCCTCTTCGCGCGAAGCTTCTTGATATGCAACTCAAGCTAAAACACGGGCCCCAAAAGGAGCTAAAGTCTTATTACTGTTACAATGGTGTAACTATCTAGGACTATAACTCTAACTAAGGGTTAGCAATGAGCATGTTTTCTCTGCTTACTGTAATTTAATACTTGTTTACTGTCACTGTCATCATTCGATTTGACAGATGGTTCATACGTTACGTTGCTAAAATCAGCAGTTGGTCTTATAACCAAACTCAATTGACATCGAAATAAAGTCGCTTTGGTTACTTCGTTAATTTCTGCAGATAAATTCAATTTAATCTATGTGAGACACCCCTTGCTCGGAGGCCTCCTTTCAAGAGGCTCGGAAACCTCCTTTCAAGAGGCTCGGAAGCCTCCTTTCAAGAGGCTCGGAAGCCTCCTTTCAAGAGGCTCGGAAGCCTCCTTTCAAGAGGCTCGGAAGCCTCCTTTCAAGAGGCTCGGAAGCCTCCTTTCAAGAGGCTCGAAGCCCCCTTTCAAGAGGCCTCAAGCCTCCTTTCAAGAGGCTCGGAAGCCTCCTTTCAAGAGGCTCAGAGCCTCCTTTCAAGAGGCTCAGAAGCCTCCTTTCAAGAGGCTCAGAAGCCTCCTTTCAAGAGGCCTGGAAGCCTCCTTTCAAGAGGCCTGGAAGCCTCCTTTCAAGAGGCTCAGAAGCCTCCTTTCAAGAGGCTCAGAAGCCTCCTTTCAAGAGGCCTCAAGCCTCCTTTCAAGAGGCTCAGGAAGCCTCCTTTCAAGAGGCCTGAAGCCTCCTTTCAAGAGGCCTGGAAGCCTCCTTTCAAGAGGCTCGGAAGCCTCCTTTCAAGAGGCCCGAAAGCCTCCTTTCAAAAGGCCAGTAACCCTCCTTTCAATCGGCTCTGCAGCCTCCTTTCAACAGACTCGGAATCCTCCTTTCAAAATGCCCGGAAGCCTCCTTTCAAGAGGCTCGGAAGCCTCCTTCAAGAGGCTCGGAAGCCTCCTTTCAAGAGGCCCGGAAGCCTCCTTTCAAGAGGCCCGGAAGCCTCCTTTCAAGAGGCCCGGAAGCCTCCTTTCAAGAGGCCCGGAAGCCTCCTTTCAAGAGGCCCGGAAGCCTCCTTTCAAGAGGCCCGGAAGCCTCCTTTCAAGAGGCCCGGAAGCCTCCTTTCAAGAGGCCCGGAAGCCTCCTTTCAAGAGGCCCGGAAGCCTCCTTTCAAGAGGCTCGGAAGCCTCCTTTCAAGAGGCTCGGAAGCCTCCTTTCAAGAGGTCCGGAAGCCTCCTTTCAAGAGGCTCGGAAGCCTCCTTTCAAGAGGCTCGGAAGCCTCCTTTCAAGAGGCCCAGAAGCCTCGTTTCGAGAAGCCTGGAAGAAGCCTGGAAGAAGCCTGGAGCTCGGAATAATCAAAACTTCAGCCAGCTTTATGGAGAGTCATGTATACTGTTGATTTACAGTTCCATTTTCCGAATGGTCGGGGTTTAGCCAAAACACACCAAGCGCCAATGAAAAATTACTCATTTTGTTTGCATAAGTTTTCCTGTAGCAGATCCAATTGATTACAACTCTTATTGGATATCCTTCCACCTTATAACTGAGGATATCCAACAACAAATGTACGAATGAATTGATATGAACAAAGTGACCATTGCGGCCTATTGACCCTTTCGGCCAAACGATCTTTCGGCTAAATAACCCATTCGGCCAAATGACTTTCGGCCAGATGGGTTTCGGCCTGATGGTTTGTTCGGCATAGTGGCATTCGGCCAAATGGCTTTCGGCTAAATGGGTTTCGGCCAAACGACCCTTGCTCGTCTATAACGGTGTAACAAAGCACCATGGAGCTATCGCAACTCATAGAAGTAGTGGGGACATCGTAGATCTCTTGTTTAACGATTTGAATATTAAGATGTTACTTCAAGGACAGTTTGGAGCGTCGTAGATATTGAGATAGATCTATTATATCGCTGGACAGGCAAAGGATTTTATCATAACGCATGTCGGATTTGAGTTTTTAACCAGAATATGGTAAAGTATGGTGTTTATTCCTCAGATCATCAAAATCACAACTCAAGCATAATTTGGATGCTCTAGATCATCCTAATGAATGCATGTATCCTGACCTATTCATTATTTCCTGAATGAACTCAATTTTGAACATTTTTTGCTGAAGAAAGCTAGGCTTCATCTCTCAAAACCGATTTTTACTAGCTGATTTCCCTCTTGGGTCATATATGACCCATCCGTATTGAAAAGATTAAACGAGGTGTCATCTTCCTGTTGACTGCGCTCGCAACCATTTTCACTAGTCTCAAAAACTGGGTACAATGAACTATGAAGCACACACATATTTTCCAGGGGTGCGCATTTTGTTTAAGTTGATTTTTTTTTATCGATTCTAAGACGTACAGAGCACCTCTCGCGCTCAAAATATTTCAGATAATTTAATACCCACTGAGAGCTTTTGCGAACAACACTCGTGCTCAAAATAGATCAGCGATTTTGAATACTAACTGAGCACTTTTGCGAGTTTCACTCGCGCTCGAACTGTTTTAGCGATGTAGATACGCGCTGAGCACTTATGTGAGCACCACTCGCGCTCAAAATATTTTAGCGATTTTATCACACACTGAGCACTTATGCAAGCATCACTCGCGAATAAAAAATTTCAGGGACTTTTAAGGTGATTATTCAACAAAGCCACAAATCGATCATATTGAAAACCATGTGCTTTTTGACAAAAATTTTCAAGAGCACGAGTTGAGAGAACAACAACGCACATATGGGATGAAACAACGGCAGATCATTTACTCAATTATGCTGAACAATCGACTTCAATTTCAGAACTAAATAAACATTATTACTCTAGACTTGGGCTATTGAAAATGGGAGTAGAAAACCATGAGGTGAATTTGAAATTTACCACACCATAATCACCTTAGTACACACTGAGCACTTTTGCTATCATCGCCGGGTTTCCGCCATTGTGCGTTGTCACCCATAGCAACACTCGTTACCTGAGACGAGACTTGCAAAGTCGCTGCTTCTTTTCCCTTCTTTTGACACTTCTTCTTCTTTTCATTACAGTTGACCATCGAGTTTCAACTCTTTCCTTGACTGTTTCACCCAAGCTCCGGGTTGACCCTCCTGAGCACAATAAAAGTGTATCCAATTCGCAAATTAGTAAATTCAGTTTAATAAAAAAAATCATAACTGATTAATATCTAAAAAAAGCTAACCGGATGATTTGGAATACTCGTTAAAGTGAAAAAGTCTTCGTAAAACAAAAATCATGCGGAATATTTTATTTGGAATATCAATACTTTCACACAAAAAGCTGCTGCCTGTATCTAACAGTTCGTGACAGCAGTTGACTTGACTGGCAGCAGATGAAGTTACATTTTTTCCTCTTTGCAAGTGCCGTCCCAGCTCGTTACCATACAAAACTGCAGCACGCTGATTGTGCAACATAGCAATTCCAAACCGTACTAGATTGTAGGGCTTATTTGGGACTTGCAATTCATATAGTTAATGATTAATAATTGTAACAGCAATTGAATACTACAGTGATATCACAAGATAAATCTCGAAGTACTTTGTCTGACGCTGCTAAAATCGCTACCAAATGGGTATGATTATAATAGCTTCAAAGACTGTATCATAATAGTTACTAAACCGCGGTTAGTGTAAACTCGCCCGCTTCGGAACGAAACTTAAACTCGACTCCTCGAACCTCCTAAAAATCTACTAGGGTTACTGCTCCTGGACTTCATCTCATAGCTCCGATATTCATCCCTCGAAAATCAAAGCAATGAAAAGGTATTTGATTTGTTTCTTATGTTTGTGATTTTTTACAGCAGTTCGCACGCATGTTAGCAAAAAGAAGTGACGAATTGGATGCCTTTTTTGTTTCGGGATGAGATAAATATATGTTCAGTGAGGTGGAAAACGGGGATGATATGGGGCCCTCGTTAGCCATGGAGGGTGGCTGGGTTCGATTCCTGGTTCCGGTCTAGGCAATTTTCGGATTGGAAATTGTCTCGACTTCCCTTGGCATAAAAGTATCATCGTGTTAGCCTCATGATATACGAATGCGAAAATGGTAACTTGGTTTAGAAATCTCGCAGTTAATAATTGTAGAAGTGCTTGATGAACACTAAGCTGCGAGACGGCTCTGTCCCAGTGTGGGGATGTAATGCCAATAAAAAGAAGAAGAAGAAGAAGAAATGGAAAACGGAGCGGTTCCCAATGGAGCAGTTTCAATATTTTTCCCAGTGCATCAGCATACAAAAAGAATTACACTTTTCGTATGCTGTTGCTGGCCACTGTGACCAACGCAGCAAATAATATGCCTCGGTCAAAAAACCTAAACCGTCGCTAGCATCCCACCGCGTCAGACAAAGTGCTTCGATTTTTATCTTGTGATCATCACATCAAATTATGAGACATTGCATCTCATTCACCCCCTTGAGTTTGAGCTTATATTAAAGATTATGCTCAAATGTTTGTGCAGGAAAAAAAATACTCATCAAAAAGATCTCCTCAAAGAACCTCGTGAAACTGATACGACGGGTGATGAAGGATCTCAAGGCCGTTCATCGTCTTACCCTACATTGGCGATGCCAAAGGTTCGGATTAGTATCGTATCTTTTTCTTCGATCCATCCTTTCAATCGAGCTCATATGTGTGCGAAACTGGGCGCCTTCTATTTGAAAGTCGATTGCTTTAATTAGCAGTTCCATTTTTTGTTTTCAAATTATTCTTGCTTTTATTTAATATCTTCAGTATCACTTTAATACAATCTAATTTATTCAATAACTTCAGTATTATTTTTATACAATCGGGTACTACCACAACCCCGCTCACCTCTACTCTCTTCTTTGATTGTTATTTGAGTATATAACAATCGCTAAAGAAAACTTTTAATTATCATCAGACATCAGAATTAGAACCTTGGGTGAGTCACGACCTTTTTAAAAACATCACAAACCAAAGGTGTTGTTTTTGTTTTTTGAAATTTATTACTTTACAGACTTTTCCGGCCTCGGTTGTTGAATATCCACGAACATTTATTTTATAAAATTGAGTCAGCGTGAGAAATCGTAGATCAGCGGCGTGATAGTTTCTTGTCAAAGGCTAGCTTATGCTGAAAAGTCTCCGGTGGCGCAAACCTCTTTTGGGTTCGATCCTGCTGCCTTTATGTGCACTTAGTGAACGAAAAAGGCAACGATTTTTTTAATTTTGGACAGTCTTTTCTGATGCGCTTTGTACGGTTATCATTTCAATCAAGTATCATGATCTTCCCTTAAAATAAACTTTCTCTATGACCATCGCGTCGACGAGTTAATCAAATCGTATTTCCCACCAAAGCCAACACCTACGAAACCCAATGAATAATCATAAAAAATCACGCTTCAATAAGCTTTCGGAATCAAGATTCGGTCCGCTGCTGACGTGAACCCGAATTTGCCTTTTAATTAAAACCATAAACCCGCCGACTTTATTCGACATCCGCCACTCAAAGTCACACTTCCCGCCCGCACATCCTTATCATATCTTAATAATCAACACTCAAATGAAAGAATCATCCAAACATGATACAATCTCTCGTCCCGTCCCGTCCCGTCGTCACGCGGCTCTGATGATGATTTTCATTTCTCTTTTTCTCTTCACTCTTGACACCGTTTCGTTCCAGATGCTCGCCGAAATCAGCCGTCGTACCTAATTGAATCCAACACTTCGAACCGCCCCCACCAACGCGTGGTGCGCACGACGCAAACCGAGCTCCGGCCAGGCAGCGGAAACTTCAAGACGGAACACCATTTATCTCCCCCGAAGTGTCCACAGCGAAGCGACCGTGCGGTGGGACAACGACGGCAGATAAGTTGACAACAGAGCCATGACAGTGTCATCGTCACCTCGGTTCCCCAGGGCAACGGCGGCTGCTGCGTCGGTGGCGACGACGACGACGGCGCTGACAGCCGTTTGTCCCCCACGATGGACGGGTCGACGTTGGCTTGCCGGCACGCTGCTGGTGC
Organism: Armigeres subalbatus; assembly: GCF_024139115.2. NCBI lineage: Eukaryota > Metazoa > Arthropoda > Insecta > Diptera > Culicidae > Armigeres > Armigeres subalbatus. The sequence goes on from NC_085141.1 coordinate 272,741,740, forward strand.
TGCTGATTTGCATACCGAGGCAGATAATTGGATTCTGTCCGTCACTGTGTACCTGCGAGGCCGATCGCAATCTTCGGACATCTTGTATCAACGCGTCCCTCGAGGTCGTTCCGATTCAGCTGAACCCGGACGTGCGACACATCAATCTCAGCTCCAACGCAATTACCAATGTGCACTTCACTCTCGGATTCTACTATCAGCTGGAGGTGCTGGACATCTCCTACAACCGGCTCGATACGCTGGGCTCGAAGAATTTCGAAGCGCAGGAGAAGCTGCGGGTGCTCAATTTGAGCGAAAACGTCCTCACCAATCTGTCCAAGGACACCTTCCGGGGTCTCAAAAAGCTGGAAATTCTCAAACTGAACGACAACCGGATAGAGAAGATTCATCCAACGGCGTTTCACGGGTTGTTGAATTTGCTGGAACTGGATCTGAGCAATAATCAGATAGTTAGCTTCGACGAGGATGTGCTGAAGCCTCTGGCAACGCTCGAGAGGCTTTCCTTAGAGAATAATCAAATACTAGAAGTGCCATTCGATACGAATTTAGAATATCTGCGATCATTGAGGTTTTTGGACCTGTCGGTTAATCTGATTGAATTGGTCGGCAATGACAGTTTAGAGTCGTTGCGGGAGCTGAGAACACTGAAACTGGATGGCAACGTGCTGACGGAACTAGACCAGGGTGCATTCAACGGGTTGAGTGCACTGAAACATTTGGATCTGGCCGATAACAATTTGACGGTGAGTATTGAAACTATGCTTCACATCAATCAAAGCTTAAAAATAGAGGATATCGTATTTTGAAAATCGAATATGTTCCCTGAAATTTAATTATATACGCCAAAATTGTTTTAAAAACAGATTTTTCTAGAATTTCTTAGAATTATTTTTGAATTTCTTTGGAGAGAATAGTGAATTTCTTTGGATATTCTGATAAGTTTCCGGAAATTCCTTCGTAAATTCCTGTAAAAAAATCTTCTGAAATTCCTTTGTAAAATCTTTCCACGAAGCAATTTCCTTTGGAAACTAGTTCGAGATTCCTCATAATATTCCTTCTAAAATTCAATGCAGGAATCTTGAGAACAAATTTAAAATTCATTCGGAAATTTCTTCACGAATCCTTTTAGGAATTCCTTCAGTACCTACAACACTTGGGGAAATTGTTTTAGGAATACCTTCGGAAATTTCTATAGGAGAAATCCTTCCGAAATTTCTTTAGGAATTCCTTTGGAAATTCCTTAAGGAATTTATTTGGAAATCGATTTAGGAATTTCTTCGGAATATATTTTAAGAATTCTGCCATTACTTTCTAAATATATCCTTTTGGAACCTCTTGGAAGAAAATTCCTTTGAATTTTTCCTCAGGAATTACTTTCGAAAATTCTTTTAGGAAATTCTTCGGTCATTCCTCCGGATGTTTTTAGCAACTCTTACAGAAATTTCTTCAGACCTTCGGAGATTCCTTTTAAAATTTCTTTGTAATTTAATTTGAACATTCTTTCGGAAATCTCTTCACAAAATCCTTTAGAAATTCTTTTAGTAATCCTTCGTGAATTTCCTTTAATTTGCAAATCCCTTCGAATCAAAATGTAAATCCCTTCTTCCATAAATCCTCACCAATTTTCTTCAGGAAATAATTCGAAATTTACGTTAGTATCCACTCCGAAAATTATTTTAGCATATCCTATTTCAATCTTCCATAAATTCAGCATTGTTCTACCAAAGGAATTTCTGGGGAAATAAACAAAGGCATTTTGAGACGTTTTACGAAAGAATCCATGGAGGGTTTTCTGGATAAATTTTCAAATGTATTTCAGAAGGAATTTCCGAAGAACAACATGAATAGTTGTTGAACACGAATTTTTAACGAATTTCTGAAGAAATTGTTGTAGGAATGCAAGAAAGAATCTCCAATGCAATTCGTTCAGGTACATCTGAAGGCATTCCTTTGTGAATTCTGTCAGAAATTTCTCCGGTATTTCTTTAATAAATACGGACAGTAGTAAAACAAAACCTTGTTTTGAAACAGGTTTTAAGACTTGCCAAAAAAAAAACAAAAATGTCGGAATTACAGTCCATGCATCCATCATACTTCTTCGGATATTCTCAAGAACTCCTTATGAAATTTACTTTAAGGTTGCTTTGGAGATTTCTCTAGTACTCATAGCCAGATGTTAATTCATAAATTAATTTAAAAGTTCATTCGAAAAATCATCTAGAAATTTTTTTCGTAAAAATAGCCTCAAAAATTAAATCGGTTAGTCAACCAGAAACTATTTCAGACATAGACTCACAAATTCCTCCAGGAACTCAATCGTAAATTTCTTCTCTCTTCTTAAGGGATATCTTCTAAAATCCTAGAAATACCTTCAAAAATTCCTTCAGTGATGCTTTCGAAAATTTCTAAAGAAATTTTCGAAGGAACTCCTGAAGGAATTTCCGAAATTTTATTTATTTTATTTATATTAAATTTCTTTCAGTGATTCTTTCGGCAAACTCTCAGGAAATTACTTCGAAGATAGATCCTCAAATTCTTTTAGAAATGCATCAAGACATTTCTTCAAAATTCCTTATCGTATAGTAATATTTAACCGTTTTTCTCGCAACAAGTTTCATTCGACAGGGGACAAAGCCTTGTTGATCACTATTGAATTTGATAACGATCGACCGTTGCGTTTAAATGTTATTGGTGTTTTGATTTAATGCGAGAAAGGCAGCATCACCACTCGGTGAATTAAAATGTTTTTTTTTTTTAGAAATTGCTGAAGCAATTATTTCAGGAATTTCTCAAAGAAATTCTTCCAGTTTTTCAACCCTTTCAGGACGGATGGGTCATATGCCCAGCGTTTCAGATTGGCCGTGTAAAATCACAGAAGAGAGCTACGTCCTCGCTTTCTTCAGCAAAGTTGTCCATCAGGATGTTGGCTTTGCAGAAAAAAAAATCGGAGGTCGAGTGTGACTATACGAAGCTCGGAAGCCTCCTTTCAAGAGGCTCGAAAGCCTCTTTTCAAGAGGCTCGGAAGCCTCCTTTCAAGCTCGGAAGCCTCCTTTCAAGAGGCTCGGAAGCCTCCTTTCAAAAGGCTCGGAAGCCTCCTTTCAAAAGGCTCGGAAGCCTCCTTTCAAGAGGCTCGGAAGCCTCCTTTCAAGAGGCTCGGAAGCCTCCTTTCAAGAGGCTCGGAAGCCTCCTTTCAAGAGGCTCGGAAGCCTCCTTTCAAGAGGCTCAGGCCTCCTTTCAAGAGGCTCAGAAGCCTCCTTTCAAGAGGCTAGGAAGCCTCCTTTCAAGAGGCTCAGGCCTCCTTTCAAGAGGCTCAGAAGCCTCCTTTCAAGAGGCTCAGGAAGCCTCCTTCAAGAGGCTCAGAAGCCTCCTTCAAGAGGCTCAGGCCTCCTTTCAAGAGGCTCAAGCCTCCTTTCAAGAGGCTCGGAAGCCTCCTTTCAAGAGGCTCAGAAGCCTCCTTTCAAGAGGCTCAAGCCTCCTTCAAGAGGCTCAGAAGCCTCCTTTCAAGAGGCCTCAAAGCCTCCTTCAAGAGGCCTGGAAGCCTCCTTTCAAGAAGCTCGGAAGCCTCCTTTCAGAGGCTCAGAAGCCTTCTTTCAAGAGGCTCAGACGCCTCCTTTCAAGAAAGCTCAGACGCCTCCTTTCAAGAAAAGGCTCAGACGCCTCCCTTTCAAGAGGCCTGGACGCCTCCTTTCAAGAGGCCTGGACGCCTCCTTTCAAGAAGGCTCAGACGCCTCCTTTCAAGAGGCCTGGACGCCTCCTTTCAAGAGGCCTCAGACGCCTCCTTTCAAGAGGCCTGGACGCCTCCTTTCAAGAGGCTCAGACGCCTCCTTTCAAGAGGCCTCAGACGCCTCCTTTCAAGAGGCTCAGACGCCTCCTTTCAAGAGGCCTGGACGCCTCCTTTCAAGAGGCTCAGACGCCTCCTTTCAAGAGGCCTGGAAGCCTCCTTCAAGAGGCCTGAAGCCTCCTTTCAAGAGGCCTGGAAGCCTCCTTTCAAGAGGCTCAGACGCCTCCTTTCAAGAGGCTCAGACGCCTCCTTTCAAGAGGCCTCAGACGCCTCCTTTCAAGAGGCTCAGACGCCTCCTTTCAAGAGGCCTCAGACGCCTCCTTTCAAGAGGCCTCAGACGCCTCCTTTCAAGAGGCTCAGACGCCTCCTTTCAAGAGGCTCAGACGCCTCCTTTCAAGAGGCTCAGACGCCTCCTTTCAAGAGGCCTCAGACGCCTCCTTTCAAGAGGCCTGGACGCCTCCTTTCAAGAGGCCTCAGACGCCTCCTTTCAAGAGGCCTCAGACGCCTCCTTTCAAGAAGGCTCAGACGCCTCCTTTCAAGAGGCTCAGACGCCTCCTTTCAAGAGGCCTGACGCCTCCTTTCAAGAGGCCTGGACGCCTTTTTTTAATAGGCTCAGAAGCCTCCTTTCAAGAGGCCTCAGACGCCTCCTTTCAAGAGGCTCAGACGCCTCCTTTCAAGAGGCCTGGATGCCTCCTTCAAGAGGCCTGGAAGCCTCCTTTCAAGAGGCTCAGCCTCCTTTCAATAGGCTCAGACGCCTCCTTTCAATAGGCTCAGACGCCTCCTTTCAAGAGGCTCAGACGCCTCCTTTCAAGAGGCTCAGACGCCTCCTTCAAGAGGCTCAGACGCCTCCTTTCAAGAGGCTCAGACGCCTCCTTTCAAGAGGCTCAGACGCCTCCTTTCAAGAGGCCTGGACGCCTCCTTTCAAGAGGCCTGGACGCCTCCTTTCAAGAGGCTCAGACGCCTCCTTTCAAGAGGCTTGGAAGCCTCCTTTCAAGAGGCTCGGAAGCCTCCTTTCAAGAGGCTTGGAAGCCTCCTTTCAAGAGGCTCGGACGCCTCCTTTCAAGAGGCTCGGACGCCTCCTTTCAAGAGGCTCGGACGCCTCCTTTCAAGAGGCTCGGACGCCTCCTTTCAAGAGGCTCGGACGCCTCCTTTCAAGAGGCTCGGACACCTTCTTTCAAGAGGCTGGAATTCTCCTTTCAAGAGGCTTGGACGCCTTCTTTCAAGAGGCTTGGACGCCTTCTTTCAAGAGGCTTGGTCGCCTCCTTTTAAGAGGCTTGGAAGGAGTGAATTTCTGGAGGAGTTCACAAAAGAATTTCTGAAGGATATTCTAGAACATATTCTGGAGAAATTATGTTATTAATTTCCGAAGAAATTTTCAAAGTTTTCTAAGAATAGCTTTTTTGAATTATTAAAGAAATGTTTTGAAGCATTTCCAAAGGAATATCTGGGGGAAGGGTCATTTGGCCCAATCCATTCGGCCGAAGTCCATTTGGCCGAATGCCACTAGGCCGAACAAACCGTTAGGCTGAAACCCATCTGGCCGAAAGTTCTTTTCGACCATATGACCAATTTGGCCAAATGTCCTATTCGGCCAAACAACCCTTTTGGCCAAATGACCCTCTCGGCCGAATGACCCTTCAGCCTAATGACACTTTCAGCCTAATAACACCTTCGGCCTAATGACTTTTTCGGCCGAATGACCCTTTCGGCCAATTGACCCTTTCGGCCAAATAACCCTTTCGGCCAAATGACCCTTTCGGCCAAATTGCCCTTTCGGCCTAATGACCCTTTCGACCTAATGACCCTTTCGGCCAAATGACCCTTTTGGCCTAATGACCCTTTCTTCCAAATGACTCTTTCGGCCAAGCGACCCTCTCGGCCTAATGACTCTTTCGGCCAATTGACCCTTTCGGCCAAATAACCCTTTCGGCCAAATGACCCTTCCGGCCAAATGACCCTTTTGGAAAAGGACCCATTCGGCCAAACCACTCTTTCGGCCAAACGACCCTTTCGATCAAACCACCCTTTCGGCCTAATGACCCTTTCTGCCAAATGTCCCTTTCGGCTAAATGACCCTTTCGGCCAAATGACTATTTCGGCGAAATGGTATATTCGCCCAAACATCTTTCGGCCTAGTGGCATTTGGCCAAATGGCTTTCGGCCGAATGGGCTTCGGCCAAATGACCCTTTCCTGAATTTCTGGATTTCTCTCCTAAGTAATTTCCGGAGGAATTCTTGGGGAAACTTAGGAATGTCGGAAATACTTTCAAGAATTTCTTTGTAAATTCCGTTAGAAACTCGTTCGGAGACGTTGAAATTGTATTTTATAGACGATGAAGTGCAATAAAAATTTCGTATTACAGTCGATTTTTTAAATCTCGATATTGAAGGGACCATCGAGATAAGGACAGATTGAAGAATGGAAGATACATTGGAGTGGGTACTTGATTGAAAAAAATCGTTGCTATGAAATACGACAACAAAACAAATGTCATTTATTATTGCCCAATGAGGGTCTAGTAGTCTAGAAATTTGATTATATCGACATAGGGAGAGTGAATCCTGAACAAAAGATCATAATAAAGAATATTTTAAAAATCTAATACTTGGCAAAACTCAAAAAACGAAAATGGGACTTTGGCAAGCCATTTCTTCTAGATACTTAATCGTGCGAAAGCTGGAATAATTAAAACGACAGGTACCCTTAAAAACACTAGTGATTAAATTCAGATTTGGATTCTGGTAGGCTTGTCCTTGAAAAATCATTGAAATAATTCAAATAATTGAGTAGAATATTTATTTTCAATTCCTCCATTTCTGATTGTCGCACCCAACCAAACGCATTATCACCTAATTCCCGATTCCTTTTTTCCGCAGGTCGTCCCAACGATACAGCTTTCGAAGCTCTACAATCTAACCACTCTTTCGCTGAGTGGCAACTCATTCAGCCACCTGCCAGCCGTATCGTTTCTGAACCTGTTTCACCTGCGGGAACTGCATTTGAACCGGCTGGATCGACTCGAACGCATTGACACTCGGTAAGTAACTTCTCCCGGGTTTGATCCCGAAAATATTTCACCGATTCCGCGTACCCAATATGTAGCCGAATTAATAGCATCACAAGCAACTGCAGAGGTGGTGGGGCGACATCGAGTCTCAAAGCAGAATTTTGGCACTATCCTGGCTTCTATCACGTATATGAATAATTAACCGGCAGAACGCGCTACAGCTTGTACGTCTCATACGAATTGATTAAATAATTATGACTTAATTCGACTGATGGCACCGACGCTGCTTTCGGAACACATGCTAAGTCGGAATAATGTGCTCTTTATATCGAGGCACGAGTGCCGAATGGTGGGGGGCTGTGGTTTATGTCGGAACAATTTTGCATACGACAATCCCTCGCTCAGGAAAGGCACTCCGAAGCCAAACTTCCCAGCGAGTGGTGCGGTATTGACTCATTCATTGATTTTAAGGGGCTGTGAATATGGCAGATCATCAAATTTTACTACAGTTCGGTTCGGTAGCAGATTGTTGCAGACTTTACTGCTGGAACTGGTGGAAGGAGGAATGGGAATGAAACGAGTCATTAAATCGTAACTACAATTTGAGCACTCTATCGGGCGCATCGGTTTTCGGAAGCCGAACACCAGTAACAGAATGTCATCAATTTTGTGCATCAATGTGGGATTACACCCCCTTTTATGCTGATCTCATCGTCATTCTTGTGGAACCACAATACATAGTTGACTGGTGCTAATGTCGTTCCACAGTTCAGCGAACGCGTACATCAAAGGATTGAACGGGAACTCGTGTGATTTATTACACGCCATTAAGTGGTGATATTTTTCAATGCAAATAGTCATTAAAACTCGAAATGGATCAATTTCATAACGATGAATGCCGCATTTTCGTGCTTTAACAACTTATCTTCAGACAACCAAGCCCTCCGTCGCAACAACAACAACAAAAACAGCAAGAATGAGGTAACGACAATGTTCGCTGCGATTGCAGGCACGTTCGGAATTCTTATGCGAGACTTCTTGTCTGCTACTGGAGGGTTTTTCCACCGTTCAATAGCCTGGGACATGCTCAGCGTTCATCTTCACTCAATAGCAAAGCCGAAGCTCCGCTGGTTGGAAGTTGTCGCAACCGGCAACGACTACTATTTCAGTCCATTGCTGTGATGCTGAATGAAGATATTTTCGTTCACAAGAGAAGGCTTGAATATTTCCATTCTATTTCTTTTTCATACGTTATGTAGCCAGGCTCCGGATATCCTATAGCTGGCGAATGCGGTGTAGACAGCAAAAGAAGCTCCTCGTAAAAAATGGAAATTGTTTATATAAATATGAAGGAATGACCGTCTAATAAAATAACTAATCATATTGAGCAAAGACTAGTTGAACAGAAATTTTGTTTAGACTAGTTGCGTCGTGACCTCCCGTTTGTCTGTGTAATTTTTATGAAAGATATGTAGATGCGACCTATCAACTTCGAAAAGATTATGGATTATATGACTAGACATAGACTAACTAACAGATGCTAATCTATGAATCGAAATTGATGTAGTTATTGGTTTTCAATAAGCAAATTTAGTTATAGGGGCCCTCGTTAGTCGTGCGGTAAGATGCGCGGCGACAAACAAGACCATGCTGAGGATGGCTGGGTTCTTTTTTTTTTGTTTTTTTAACTAATTTTATTTGCTAATTATCTAATACATGCATTCATCTCTTAGACTAGGTGTTCCGTGTTTTCTTAACACTATCATCCTTATTTGCTATGTTACGCTTTTAGTTATTATTAATACATTTCAATTGCCTCTGGCAGTTAGAATTTTTTCCTCTGGTTGAATTGAACCATGTAGGAATTACAATGTTTTCAACTTAAACTAAACTTAACCTATTTTATACTAAGGGTACAAGGAGTTAATCGTTGCAATAGAAGATTGCAACGACTTTTGTCTAAAATTGGAAATTATTTTACATTTGTTGCAATGTCTCAATATTAGAAATTCTATGAAGTTCATTGGTACTATACCACGGAGGCAACTTCAGAATCATTTTCAAAATTTTATTTTGTATCCTCTGGAGTGCCTTCTTTCTGGTATTGCAGCAACTAGCCCATATTGGCACAGCATACAACATGGCAGGTCTAAAAATTTGTTTGTAAATCAAAAGTTTGTTCTTAAGACAAAGTTTTGATTTTCTGTTTATAAGTGGATATAGGCACTTAATATATTTGTTACATTTGGCTTGAAGGCCTTCAATGTGATTTTTAAAAGTTAATTTTTGATGTAGCAGAAGTCCTAAATATTTAGCTTCGCTAGACCTATTAATTGGAACCCCATTCATAGTAACAATATGTCTGCTAGAAGGTTTCAAATAAGAAGCTCTCGGCTTATGTGGGAAAATTATAAGCTGAGTTTTGGAAGCATTCGGGGAAATTTTCCATTTTTGCAAGTAAGTGGAGAAAATATCCAAACTTTTTTGCAATCTACTACAAATGACACGAAGGCTTCGCCCTTTGGCTGAAAGGCCCGTGTCATCTGCAAACAAAGATTTTTGACACCCTGGTGGTAAATCAGGTAAGTCAGAAGTAAAATGTTATACAATATGGGCCCCAGTATGCTGCCTTGGGGACACCAGCCCTTACAGGTAATCTATCAGATTTAGTATTCTGATAGTTTACCTGCAGTGAGCGATCTGATAAATAATTTTGGATCAGTTTAATGATGTACAGAGGAAAATTAAAATTCATCAATTTTACAATCAAACCTTCATGCCAAACACTGTCAAATGCTTTCTCTTTATCAAGAAGAGCAACTCCAGTCGAATATCCTTCAGATTTGTTGAGCCGAATTAAGTTCGTAACTCTTAATAACTGATGAGTGGTTGAATGCCCATGGCGAAAACCAAATTGCTCATCAGCAAAAATAGAATTGTCATTAATATGAACCATCATTCTATTTAAAATAATCTTTTCAAACAGTTTGCTTATTGAAGAAAGCAAACTGATTGGGCGATAACTAGAAGCCTCAGCTGGATTTTTGTCCGGCTTCAAAATTGGAACAACTTTGGCGTTTTTCCATTTATCTGGAAAGTATGCCAATTGAAAACATTTGTTAAATAAATTAACCAAAAAGTAAGCATATGCGGTATTTCGAAAAATTTCGTTTCAGGTGGTTCGAAACGAAATTCCGCGGAATTTCGCGGAATTTTAGCATGGCGAAATCACATTTCTTGATTTCGTTTCGTTTCGTAAAATTACAAAAATTTCGCTAGAAAAAACTAGCTTCTAACGAAATTTAACGGAATTCCGCGGAATTTCGAAACAAATTTAAACTTAAACCATTCTTTATTTTATCAAAAATTTTGGCTGCGCCGCTGAACAAAATCGTTAAGTTGTTTTCAAAATTTTAGGTTATACAGTTTATTCTATTAACGCTTACTACATAACCCCATTCTTAGTCGACAAATACGTATGTAGTTTGCTTCTATAAAACGTCGTTAAAACGTTTTACTATTTGTATAATATTAATGCGGAATCGATCATGTTGCTGCTGGTCATGAGACGGCCGCTAGTCCAGGAGAACGCGTAGTGAAAAAATCTACCTCGCGTAGCAGAAATTTGTTTAACCAGTGTATAATCGATGTTGTAGACGCCAGCTAGTGTAGGAGAACGCGAAGTGACTGTCTACGAAGTGACAATGTCTACATCAAAGAACACAGAATTATTTAGTGCGGAATCGATCGTATTGTAGAAGTTTATTAAACGAAGCACATGTGTTGGATTGATTCGAAAAACAGTTTTCGTCTTCTTGTTTTCAAATAACTTTGTTTACAATAAATATTCAGTCGCTTACCCAGGAGCTTCACATGAATTTCCTTCTCTACTAACCAACGATTCCTTTCCCGTAGCGCTCACGGAGATGCAGAGCATTCCTCGGTCTTTTATAACAGCGGTTCTCAACCTGGGGTACATGTACCCCTGAGGGTACTTTCGCCGGGCCCAGGGGGTACCTCGGACGAACTGCTTAATGGCGGATGAATTACAATTTTAATCCAAACTTATTGATAAAGTTTTGTATTTTTTTATTTCTAAACTTTGTCTTGTACATAATACTCAGTGGTCCAAAATATGAGCCGTCGAACTGGTGGTCCAAAATACCTCCTTTATCCTATGCATGGCGATCAGTAAATCATGGCCTATTGAATCCTGTCCTACACAACCAGTACAATGGATAAAGAGATGTGGGACAAAACGTCAAAAGAGCAAAAGCTCGAATGAACAAATTTAAAAAATCTTCTATGCAATCTACCGGGTCAAAACAGTATGTTGAATAATATGTTAAGAATATGATTCTTAACTAAAATCTAGAGTCTACAGATTCGAAAGCCTTCATTTGAAAGACATGAAGATTTCGTCCCGAAAAGCTCAGTTGCTTCGTTGCAAGAGAATTGGAAGCATCCTTCTGCGCTTCTCGGAGGCCTCCTTCCAATAAGCTCGGAAGCCACCTTTCAAGTAACCCGGAAACATTATTATAAGATGTTCAAAAATTTCTTTTAAGAGGCCCGGGAGCCAAGCTGTTTTTCTAGAAATTTCCTTTTATTTCTGCTTATTTTAAAAGCCTCGGATCTTTTTATGGGGCTCGGAAGGGATGTTTAAACAGGATTTCGACAGCCTCATTTCAAAAGACTCGGAAGCCTACTCTCAAGAGGGTTGGAAGCCTCCTTTCTAGAGGCCCGGAAATCTTCTTTTGAGCCTTCTTTTTTAAACTTTCTTTTTTTTCTTTTCTCCTTCTTTTAAAAGGCTAGGAAAGCTCTTTTCAAAAGGCTCGGAAGGCCTCTTTCAAGAGGCTCGAAGCCCTCCCTTAAAGAGGGTCGGAGTTCTTTTTTCAAGATGCTTGGAGCCTCGAACCTTATCTCGAAAACCTCAGAAGCCTCCTTTCAAGAGGCTCGGAAGCCTCCTTTCAAGAGGCTCGGAAGCCTCCTTTCAAGAGACTCGGAAGCCTCCTTTCAAGAGACTCGGAAGCCTCCTTTCAAGAGACTCGGAAGCCTCTTTTCAAGAGGCTCGGAAGCTTTCTTTCAAGAGGCTCGGAAGCTTCCTTTCAAGAGGCTCGGAAGCCTCCTTTCAAGAGGCTCGGAAGCCTCCTTTCAAGAGGCTCGGAAGCCTCCTTTCAAGAGGCTCGGAAGCCTCCTTTCAAGTGGCTCGAAAGCCTCCTTTCAAGAGGCTCGGAAGCCTCCTTTCAAGAGGCTCGGAAGCCTCCTTTCAAGAGGCTCGGAAGCCTCCTTTCAAGAGGTTCTTGATGTAAGAACTTAATTTTAATTGGGAAATTTAAAAAAAAATGAAAATTACAGAAAAGTTTATGGAGAGCCATATATTCCGTTAGATTTCAGGTCCATTTTTGATATACTTCAAGCGCTAAGATTATTTTCATTAACAGCAAAAAAAAATCATAGGGGATACCTCAATTAATGCAAAAATTCGAAGGGTACCTCTCAAGAAAAAGGTTAAGAGCCGCTGTTTTATAACAATGAGTGTTAAACTAATTTTCCTCTTCTAAACCTAGATTGACTGTAAGGACGTGATTAGCATCGTTATTGGTCATGATTTGGAAACTCCGAAGCAAGTATACAATAAGAATAACTTTTTTGTATCCCTAGAATATTATTTAATTGGTGAGCTGTGCATATTTGCTGTTTTTCGGACAATCATGATTAGCAATTATGATGTGTACAGTTCATCAAGCTAAGCTCTTCTTTGACTATTTCCAAAATATGTAAGGAACATTGAAGATTTGTGGGCATTTCTAGATCTTCGCATAGAAATTGCAAAAAAAAATCCAGAACGGGTTGAAAGATTATTAAAATTGCTGAAAGTTCTTTACTTATGATTGCTTTTGGCTCATACTGACCATAACAGCTGACATAACAGATCTTTGTGTATTTTAGAAAGGTGCACAGGATTCTTCTAGTGAGCAAATTTATGCTATATATATGTGCACGAAAAATACGAAGGAATAAGTTTTGGCTGTTACGCCCTTTTCAAATATCAATTCTCAATCTGTGTATGTGCCTGGCAGATGTGGATACATAATTGAGTATCCCACTAAATAAAACAATAAATTTAAGCATTAATTTTCTGATTTTGAAGTAGCTCAATACTATAAAACCACGCTGGCAAGACAATATGAAGTATGTTCCAGCATAATTACATTATTCTTAAGTGAACTAAGGTTTTAAACGAAATTTTAATCGGTATTTTTTTATACTTTCTGATATGAAAGCGGCATAATGCTGGGTTATTGCCTTATCGCCAATGGTATATGCAAGAATGCGGTGATTTATCACAGACTGCCTCTTCTGTTATTATAACTCTTTTGGTCGTAAAACAGTTATTTGACTTCGAATTGCGTACATAATGTAAAACCAATTTAATCAAAATTCCGCGGAAAAAAATTGAAATTTCGTTTCGTTTCGAAAAATTTCGAATAAAATGAACCTTGATTTCGTTTCGATTCGAAGTTTCGAAATTAAATCCATATTTCGTTTCGTTTCGATCCGAATCAACATAGACATTTTAAATTTCGTTTCGTTTCGTTTCATTAGGAAAAAGTGTGTTATCGCATACCCTTACCAAAAAGGATAAAGAGCTCTCAGGAAGTTTTTTGATAAGTATGTAGAAAATACCATCATCACCCGGGGCTTTCATATTTTTAAATTTTCTAGTAATAGATCTCACTTCATCCAAATTGGTTCCCAACGAAGGGTCAAAAACATTCTCTTGATTGAGAATGTCTTCGAAGCTCCGTGTAACCTGATCCTCAATTGGACTAGTGAGACCTTGACTAAAATTATGGGCACTCTCGAACTGCTGAGCAAGTTTTTGAGCCTTTTCGCCATTTGTTAATAAAATTTTATTTCCCTCTTTAAGCGCTGGAATTGGCTTTTGAGGTTTTTTAAGAATTTTTGTTAATTTCCAAAAGGGTTTCGAACTGGGATCCAACTTCGAGGCATTATTCTCAAAGTTGGTATTTCTCAGAATAGCGAAACGTTTTTTAATTTCATTTTGCAAATCTCGCCAAATAACTTTCAACGCGGGATCGCGAGTTCTTTGGTATTGCCTTCTTCTCACATTTTTAAGACGGATCAGTAGCTGAAGATCGTCGTCAATAATAATGGAGTTGAATTTAATTTCACATTTGGGAATTGCAATGCCTCTGGCTTCGACAATTAAATTTGTCAAAGATACGAGCGCATTGTCAATGTCACTTTTGGTATCCAAAGGAATATTAACATCAAAATTCCTATCGATATATGTTTTATATAAATCCCAATCAGCTCTATGATAATTAAAAGTAGAGCTGATTGGATTATAAATGGCTTCTTGTGAGATTTCAAATGTCACAGGAAGGTGATCAGAGTCAAAGTCAGCATGAGTTACCAATTGGCCACACAGCTGACTTGAATCCGTTAAAACTAAATCAATTGTAGAAGGATTTCGACTGGAAGAAAAACAAGTTGGTCCATTGGGATATTGAATAGTATAATATCCCGCAGAACAATCTTCAAATCAATTTTTACCATTGGAATTGCTTTGAGCATTATTCCATGAACGGTGTTTGGCATTGAAGTCACCAATTACGAAGAATTTTGATTTGTTGCGAGTCAGAATTTAAAGATCAGCTTTCAACAAATTCTTTTGCTGCCCATTGCATTGGAAAGGCAAGTAGGCTGCAATGAAGGAAAATTGTCCAAAATTTGTTTCAACAGAAACTCCCAAGGTTTCAAAAACTTTGGTTTCAAACGAAGAAAATAATTTATGTTTGATACGTCTATTGATGACAATGGCGACCCCACCACAGGCGCTGTCAAGACGATCATTTCTGTAGATAAAATAGTTTGGATCTCTTTTAATGGAGAGTCCTGGTTTTAAATACGTTTCAGTTATAATGGCAATATGCACATTATGAACTGTTAGGAAGTTGAATCATTCATCTTCCTTACCCTTTAGAGAGCGGGCATTCCAATTTAGAACTTTCACACAATTATTTGGATCCATTGAAACGGAGTCCGATAACAATTTTTTGTGTGTACTTTATACCAACCTGAACAGCTTCAGGAATGGTATTTGCTTTGAACATTGCATCAATCATGTGATGCAATTGTTCAGTTAAAAATCAAAATCGGAAGCAGTCATGCTACCTGAATCGGCAACATGACCGTTATTTTCCGTTGGGACATGGGTATAAACCAGAGCATTAGTGATTAATCATAGATTTAATCATGATTAATGAATAATGGGATATTTATTCATTATTCATTAATCATAATCACCCAAAAATGAGATTTAATCATTAATCACTAATCATTAATCAGAGACTTTTACATTTAATCATTAATCATTATTCATATTCATAATTTTGTAGCGTTTAATCATTAATCGTCAATCTCAATCACAATATTCATCGTGTTATTCATTAATCATTAATCATAATCATACCTTTGAAAGTGCCTTTATAAAATTGCTGAATCTAAAATTTGGAAATGCTTTCGTTGTACGTAATATTTCTTATTTTTTCAGTGGGTGTGATTTCTGATTATTGATCACTATGCAAATAATTGAATTTGATTAATCATAAGTATTAATCGTTAATCATATGTATATTTAATTATTAATCATATACATATTGTGTCGATATTTAATCATAATCGTTAATCGTTATTCATTCTCGAGACTTTTTATTTATTAATCATAATCGTTAATCATTGTCAAAATGGTATTTAATCGTTAATCTTAATCATTAATCATTGTCGACAACTGATTAATCATCAATCATAATCTTTAATCATAGAGTTAAATGATTTAATCATAACAAATTTAATCATTCATTGGAAGCTTTATTCATTAACGCTCTGGTATAAACCTCATTTTGAGAAGAGAAATTTTGTCTACCAGCAGCGATGTTTGCATACGTAGGTACATTCGAAAAATTGGAATTTACTGAAGTGCTTGCTACCCGTTGACGAGCGGCAAAATTTGTTTGTGAATTGTGGTGGGTATGAATTGCTCGACCGGTAACCGGTTTCGAAATTTGAGCGTTTGAAAAATTTCTACCCGTCGAATCTGGGATCCGATTGGAATTTCCCGTCATCAATTTTGCACGGGAAATCAAAACTTTTTTGCGTGAAGGGCATTCCCAGAAATTGGATTTATGATTGCTCCCACAATTAGCACATTTAAATTTATTGGAATCTTCTCTCACAGGACATGCGTCCTTGGCGTGAGAGGTTCCACCACAAATCATGCATTTAGCATCCAAGTGACAATGTTTGGTTCCATGACCCCACTTTTGGCACTTACGGCACTGGGTGGGGTTTTGGAAATTTCCAGGCCTGCGGAAATGTTCCCATGTAACACGGACATGAGACATAATACAGGCCTTTTCCAAACTTTTCATATTATTTAGTTCACTTTTGTTAAAATGAACTAAATAAAATTCTTGAGAAATGCCCCTCTGGGAAGTACCAGAATGGGATTTCTTTTTCATCTTAATTACTTGGACTGGTGAAAATCCAAGTAATTGAGAAATTTCAATTTTAATCTCATCCAGTGATTTATCATCACTGGGGAGACCTTTCAAGACGACTTTGAACAATCGCTCAGTTTTGTCGTCGTATGTGAAGAATTTATGGCGCTTCTCAGTTAAATACTGAAGAAGACGTTTGCGATCGTCAAAGGATCCCGGCAAAACGCAGCAGTCACCCTTCCTAGCAATCTGAAATGAAACCATGATCCCTTGAAGGTTACTCAAAATCTCATTCCGAAAGCCAGAAAACTCGGCAACAGATACCAAAATTGGCGGAATCCTTTGCTTTTTCGCATGAATCGAATCACCTGGGCTAGAGGTATATTCGATTTGCTCAGTTTCATCATTAATCAAATCGAACTGATTGCTCAGTTCGATTGGAGAAGAATTATTTCCGATATTAGAGTTAGAAGGAATATCTGAATTCTCCAGCTTTCTTCTATTTTTCCGCGCTTTGGCAGGACGGTCTTGAAACCTTGTTTCTTTGAAGGAAGTGGAGAATTCAGAGACTCCCCTTCCTTTTGTTTTTAATAATGCTCATGGCTGAGCGTGGAGACGTGACCTTCTAAGAGGTTTTTCCCAGAACGGTGTCCCTGCAGGATTACCACCGCTTGTCGGAATTTTACTTCCGCAAACGGGTCCAACGTAAAACGAAGGCACGGGTCCTTGCAAAGATCGTAACGGGATCAGTGGGTACAAATAGCGCTAAGAAGCACCGTTGAAATTAAAATAGCTTCGGGTAGTATTAAAAACTTCCTTCCGCAAAGAGAGAAAGAACCGCACAGCACGAAAGCACGATGCGGTCTGATTTTTTTGTCTTTATTTGAGAGGTTTTCAGCCCTAGGCTGGCTCACCTCTGGTATTTTCAGATGTATATTCGTCAATAAATTGTCATTCATACGAGGAAAAATACGATGTGAGGGTTAGGGCGGCCATTATGGTAGCTATTTTTGGACTCTATCTTTTTGCCTTTTTCTCCATTCGCGTTGGACTAACAGCGCATAGTCGCTTTTCTTGTACGGGCTGGAAATTAGTAAGCGGGATCCCGTTCATTCGTTGCGGATTGTAGAGTGATCAATCCAGCTCAAGTGTCAGCTAAGGCCCGCCTTTCGAGGCAAACAAACGGAGGGGAGTGAAGTTATCTAATAATTAATAAGTTTAACGAAACTTACCCGACAGTCGCCCAAAACCCATACTTTGGACAGAATCCGAACCGAGAATTAGTGGCTTTCCTTTAGTAACTAAAGGAAAGCCACTAATTCTCGGTTCGGATTCAGGGTTGGGAAAAATCAAATTTTCGAAAAATCGAGAATGATCAAACTCACCCGCGATTTTACTTTTAAATTTTCAAGTGATTAAAACTCGCCAGCGATTAAGAATCGTTTGAAAATCGTATCTTCATTTGATGCATTTACCGTTACATTTTGAACTCTTTTTCCTCACTAGCATGAAGCTATAACGCCAAATAGAAGATATAACGGGACTGTTGGCAATTATCTATTATTAGTGAAGATTAATGATTGAATTCTGTGTTTATTATCGTTTGAGTATAAAATTTGAGAAATTGTCGCCGGCGACAACTCGCCTACTGTTTTCACGTGAGAAGTTTTCACATGAAAATTGCAATCATGATCGACTGATAATGATTAAGCACAACACTGTTAGTACTCGCCAGGTGAATCGGAAAGGTACGTGAAGCCAGGTCGAAGGGAAGGTGGGCTACTAAATCTTTCTTTACTAAATTCGATTCTGACTTTCAGCATTGAGTTTTCTTAGTCGTTGATATTGTAAAGCTACGAAAGTTTTATATATAATATAAATATATACACAATGGTATATGTAGGAAACCTACAGTAAGTATAAATATATAAACTATAATCTTTAATAATCATTACACGAAAAAAAAAGAAAATTTTGAAATTTGAAATTTCTTTTTAATTATATTTCTTTTCAATTTACACATATGTTCAGTGAATTCAAAATGATTTCTCATGGCGGTTTAGGATGTAGACTCGCTTTCAAAACATTTTTCGTGCATTTTTATAGAATTTTGGTCCTCTTTGCTTTTGTATGATCCTATGTTATTTGACGTTTAGAATCTCAGTGTTTTTTACAAAAGAAGTTTAATTAAAACATATAAGCAAACACTTTGCATAATTTGTCATTTCATATTAAGTGTAGAGACGAATGTATATCAAAAGCAATACACGTCACGTCTCTTACATATATTATAGCATTACAAAGCTATTGTCCTTTTTTATTAAATAACAATCCTTAAATATAGTTGTGATCACGTTTATAAATACTTCAATCACCATGATAAAAAAAATAAAAAAAAATAGTTACAGAAAAAAAAAGATTGTGAAAAAAATAAGAATACATATCCATTTTAATCAAGACGCTCACGTAATTATCTATGATACTGCCATCTGTCCTGTTATTTCATCTTTTCAGAAATCAAGAAGTCTGTTTTGCAATTTATCCAAGAATATTCCGAACTATTGGTTTTCCATCTCTGAAGACAGCCCAAATCCAAATCCCTTATCCAAATCCCTTATCCAGGATATACGAATTAAGACTTGGTGAGAGAATTCCATTATATATATATATATATATATATATATATATATATATATATAAGCTAAGCGTTGATTCGCCGAGACTTTATAAAAAAATAATTTATTCACTAAATTAAACTGAATTCTACAATGTCACACTAAAAACTAAACTTGTCACTCGTTTATCGATCACTTTTATTAATTAAATCTGCTGATTCCGCAATCCTCCGGGTGGCGTGATTCCGATGCAACCTTTGTTCCCACGGCTTGTGGAATTTTGCGTGGCTCATCGTTTACGGCTCCGCGCTTGCTATGGGCTGGTTCTGGGTGTTCGCTGTTGCTATGGCCAGGTGAATGTGTTGGCGTTGGATGGTGACCGGAACCGACATAACGTCTCCCCTAAGTGTCAGGCGTCCTCGGTTGACCTCAAAGAGTCATCGGTGAATGTGAATTTGGCCGGAAAGAATAGGTTGGCCAAACTAGATGGGTTGTCCTTTGTTGATTAACCGTTTTGTCTGTTAATTTTCCGTTCGCCGAACCTGAATTGCTACAAGATATGTGTAAAGTGGTTGTATCCTCATCTTTGGTACAAGGTTGACTTCTGTATCTGCGAATGCAGAAAATGATTAGGGTTATCGAAACGAGGAGGACAATGAGCACTCCTCCAATTGTCTGTGAGCTAATTATGTGAAATTTAAGCCTTCTGATCTCTTCCAAACTGTTGAGATTCATCAGATGCAGTTCTTTTACGTCCGTATTTTGCTTGGTTAATAATATCTCTTTTCCAAAAATTGGTGTAAAAAATTCTTGTTGGTCGGTAGGTTTGGGGTTGCTTTTAAATGTGAAGTTCTGCACTGTAACTGTGCAGTTACCTGTTTCGATGATTGTTGGTGTTGATACTAGACGTGAATCACCGCATGAATCTTCTATGTATATTGTTGTGTCTGTGTCGATCAGTATGGTTCCTAGGCTGATTTCTTTGATGATTGGTTGCTCCAGTTGATTGTATGTTGAACATTTGGCTTTCCGGTTAGTGAGTATGTTGAATACGCAATCGTCGTTTACTGGATTAGTATTGTCGCAGATGAAGCACTTTTCCTTCTGCTCGTAAAATGTGTGTTGATGATAGGCCACATAGCGGATGTTTGTATCGATTCGTGTTCCGTTTGTGTTGATGGGTTCCAGTTGCATCAGTCTGTACTGCTTCTGCTCGATGATAGGAATTTTGATGATTATGATTATATGGTTGTTTTGTAAAGAGGCGATCGATAAAACAAGCCTATACATTTCGTCTTCGAATTTCATGTTGATTTGTTGATTTTCTAAGAACTTCCAAATATACTCTTTATCTTTTGGACTAAGAATGTTTTTGTTCAAGTGATTGGATTTCGAAAAACTAACTGTTCCTCCAGATCTTCTAATGTCTTAATCAAAATATCTAGATTTAAAATAAGGTTGATCTGTTCTAAATCTCTGCTAACTCTTGAATTATCTTCATCTATTTTGATAGAAATTGACCTTAGTGTTTTGGAAACCTTGTTAACTGTTGATTGAAGCAAGTTATTTATTCTGATTTGTTTCGCTTGGTTTTCTATAATTTTGTTGTTGACTTGATCCTGAATTTCAAAGTTTTGGTTGATTAAATCTAAATCGTCCTGATCCGGGTTACCGGCTACGAATTTAACTACTTTTCCTAGAGCGTTTACAAGTCCTCTTTTGTGTCTTCTAGGGTAAAAACTATTCATTTTCTCATATGCTTTCCTAATCTTGAATTGAAAGGTTTGTTCTAAGTGGTCTGTGATATTAAGTTTAGTGGCAAGATTCTCTATATATTCGATGTTTTGCCTGATGTGTTCTAAATCAACTTTGTGGATAAGTCTGAAAGGAGTTCAAGAAAATTTATCTCTTAATTCGTTTTTTGTGAATTTTTATTCCAAATGAATCTTTATAAGTGAGGTCGTTATTTTCTTGCACTCGTGAGGTCTTAAAAGGTTCTTTGTCTTTTGTGATACGTTGTGTAACCTTGATGTATACGTCTTTACCGTTTACCAACTGTTCTGGTAATGATTTTCCTTTATTTTCTTCCTCTACTTGTCTTTTTCCTTTTTCCATCATTACCAAAATAGCTGATTGTGTCTTCTTGTTGTTTTGTAAAATATCGTCGGCGTTCGTCTGGTTTTGTTGTTTAAAGATATCTTGTCTTGGTTTGTACCTGTAGCTGAATGGACTGTATTATTATAGATGTCTACCAAGATATTCATTCTGTCATGTAGTTCCAAATCTTTGTGTCTGTGGTTTAATGTCCGAAAAAGTTCTATTAACGTGGAGTGAAAACGCTCCACTATTCCGTTCGAGTTACTGCAACTTGCGTGGTGTATCTCTATATTTAAGTCTTGTAAGAAGCCTATGAAATCGATAGAAGTAAAACCAGGTTCTTGGTCGCAAACTATAACATCTGGTCTACCGAAAACCTGAATATGCTCTGTGATTGCCCTTTTCAGATCAATAATTGTTCTGGTTTCCAGAGCGATCACATTTGCGAATTTTGAAAAGCGTCCACTACTGTTAACATTTTTGCCTTTTATGAAAAATATGTCGATATGTATTTTTGAAATGGTCGAATCGTGTTGTTGGTTCTTTGAATTAATTTTGGGGGCTTTCTGTCGTACTTGCATTTCTTGCAGATAGGACAGTTGCTAATGTAAATTTTGAGCTTTTGTCGATTTCCGGAAAGAAATAGTTCAAAAGGATTTGTTGTTTATTTTCTTTTGTTCCTCTATGTGCGTACTCGTGGACTTTCCGCACAATTTCGTCCTGCTCCTCCGGGAGTCTAACATCTTGTAAGAGTACCTGTGAAATATAGATCTTGAAAATTTTGCTGTGAGAAAAGTGTTTTCGGTATGTTTCTTGGATGATCTGGGTTAATGGTATGGGACAGTAAATGCAATTAGTTCCGTTTGGGTTAAGTTTTTCTTTGAGAATTTCGACAATGTTTTCTTCGTTGAAGTCTGGTCTTGAGATTGTGAATCTGTGGTATTTGGGAAAAATCTGTTCGTGAAAGTCGAGTTCTTGTGAATGGATTTTGAATATCAGTTGTGTTCTAAACGTGTTAGTCGGTTTCTCTGTCGTCCAAATGTAATGGTCGTCGCTAGTATCTGCTGAGTGTACAGTCTCTCCGTCACTGTTGTTTTCGTCGTGTTCGTCCTCTGTATTACTCTGGTTGTTGGCGTTGAGGTCGGTCTGCTTAATTCTTGAAAGGGCGTCTGCTACGACGTTCTCTCGTCCAGGTTTGTAAATTGTTTCGAAGTCGAATTCACTGAGGTCTATTTTCCAACGTATAATTTTTTGGTTAGCACTTGTCATGGAATATATTAATGGCTGATGATCGGTAATTAACTTAAAACGTCGCCCGTAAAGATAGGGGCCGGAAATGTTTTACCGCCCATATGATGGCTAAGAGTTCCTTCTCCGTGGTACAATAATTTTCTTCGGCTTTGCTAAGTGTTCTAGATGCATAGGCAATAGGGCGGTCTTTGCCAATTTGTCCTTGTGATAGGACTGCTCCGATCGCAAAATCGCTTGCATCTGTCGTCAAAATAAATTCCTTCTCAAAATCGGGTAGGCCAAAATAGGGTCCATAATCAGAAGGGATTTACATTTTTCGAAGCATTGGGTTTCTTCTGCAGTGAACTTGAAGTCTGTATCGTTCCGCAGTAGTTGTGTGAGGGTTTTACCATCTTCGCGAAGTCTTTAATAAAGCGGCGATAGTAACCAATGGTTCCAAGAAATTGTTTTAATTCCTTTTCAGTTTTCGGAATGGGCCAATTTTTATCACCTCGATTTTATCACTGTTCGGTTTGACTCCCTGTTTTGTAACGGTATGACCTAAAATTGGCCTTCTGGTCTAAAGAAGTAACACTTGTCCAACTGTATTTTCAAACATGCTTCCTTTAATTTTTGAAGTATCTTTCGAATATCCTTCACGTGCTCTTCGAACGAACTTGAGAAAATTATTATGTCGTCCATGTAAACGAGACAACATACCCCAATAAATTCCCTAAGAACGGAGTCCATGACCCTTTGAAACGTCGCTGGGGCGTTTTTTAGGCCGAAGGGCATTCTGGTGAATTCGTATTTTCCCGAATTCACAGAAAAAGCCGTTTTTTCGAAGTCTTTTTTATCTAGTTGGATTTGATGAAATCCAGATACTAGATCGATAGTAGAGAAAAATGTTGCCCTACCAAGTTTGTCCAATATTTCCGATATATCCGGTATTGGATGGATATCTATCGGAAACTGTTTTATCATTAAGTTGGCGATAATCGATGACTAATAGAAACTTTTTAGCCCCTGATGCGTCAGCTTTTTTAGGGACTACCCAAACAGGTGATGTATAGGGCGATATAGATTCCTTAATAATCCCGTCCCTCAACATCTGTTGTACCTGTTTTTGCACTTCAGTTTCAAATACTTGTGGATAGCGGTACGATTTGGTATGAATCGGAATGTTATCGACTGTTCTGATCTTATGTTTAATCTGATGAGTGAATGACAGTTTCTCATCTTCAAAGTATAAGATCTCTGAGTTATCCGAAATGATTTTTTCTAAAGCCTCTTTCTCTGGTTTGTTTAATGAGTCATCTTGTATTTTAAATTTGTTTCTCTTTGTGTTTTCCGGCTGTTCAATTTCTGTGAAGTCATTATTATTGAAACTGATTTCATTGATGTTGATTTCTAAGTTTGTCTTGTTGGGGTTCTTTACGGCTACGAAAGCGGAATTCCTTCTACTATTGTAAATACCTGGCAAGATAGAAAATTTCCCATGTTCCTTTCCTCTCCTATAATAAAATCCCCATCATTTTCTGTTTTAATTTTAATGAACTGGACTTCTTGTTCGTTAAGATTAATTTTTGTGTTTCAGGGAACCTTTTTCAATTCGATAGTTTTCCTTCCAATTTTAGTTTGTTTTTTCCAATGTCTAACTGTGCGTTTAAATCGCGCAGGATTCATATCCAATCAGTCCGTCGAAGAACTGATGGAATTTAAATACGTAAAATTTCAACTTTTTCTTTGTTGAGAATGGGTCAAACGAAACAGATTTATTGATTTTGAAAGTACCGTTAATATTTACCACTTTGAGACATTCTTCGTTCTTTGCGTTTTCCAAGTTTACATGTTCAGGGATATGTAATTTTGTTAGCACCAGTATCTATCAGAAATTTCATTTCGCCCTTCGTAGTTTGTATTGTAATATATGGAATGAAGTTATTCATCCCTTTGTTTTTCTGCAACCGGCTATCTGAAAATTTATCTCGTCTCCAACGAAATAGTCATCATCATCCGATTCGATTTTAGATGTGTTGGCTTCGTTTTCGACTGCATCCGGTTCTTCGTCATGCTCATCTAGATGTTTACTGTGTTTTATTTCGTGATTATTGACTTGCATTTTTGAAATGTGGGATTTCATCGAAACATCTTCATCATGATTATTGAATTTCCTGAATTTTCCAGAGTTTGGTTTCTGTTGGTTTGGATTCTGAGTATTGTGATTATTAGTATTCTGAATTTATGAGGTTCTCATTTCTGTTCTGGTATTTTGTGTTTGTGTTAAATCCCGATGAGCTAGATGAGACTTGCCGAGTTTCCATTTTCTGCCTATGTGAGGCATTCGAATGTTGCACTGTTATGTCATGAGCTTCCTCCAAGGATTTTGGTCGGTAGCTTCTGACATACATAGCTAGGTTTTCCCCATTGAGTCCGTCAATGTACCTAGTTAAGGTGATTAAGCTAATAAGCTTGTTCACCGCTTCGATTGAGCCTTTATAGTCGTCCATCTGGACGGCTGTGGTTTTAATTGCCGTATCAATGGCTTTGACTTTTGGAAATATTCACTAAGTGATTTTTTCCTTGTTTTACGTAAAATAATGATTGCAAATGGGACGTGATGTCCCTTTTATCGCCGAATGCGTTTAGAAGAATTTCTTTGATCTCCTCCCATTCTGAGGGGTTTCCCGAAGCTATCAGCACTTCTCTTGCTTCTCCCACTATTTTAGATTTTACTGCACGGATTATGTGCTTGTATGAAGGTTCTAGTTCGAACTCTTCAAATTGATCTAGTGCCTCTTGCGTGTCCTTAATCCACGCGATGGCTTCTTTTCTATTTCCATTGAATTCGGAAATAATTTTAATTTGGTCGGGTATGTGGAAGTTTGTGAAAGGATTATTTGCCTTCTTTTTCAAATCATTAATTGTTGAAACGAGTTCTGCTTGGATGTTGGTTAGCTGTTGCACTTGCGCAATCAGCTGTTCTGGGGTGATTGAATTTTGATTGCCCTGGGTGTCTGTCATGGTGTTGTATTTCCTAAGCTTTCACTGAGCAACGAATAATGCACACACGAATGATATGATACCTGTTAGCTTGTTTCCGCGCACCGTTATTTCACTTATGAGCGTGTTCAATTTGTGCACTTGTCGAGGTAAATTAGGAAAATTGTATTCGAGCTCAATATGCCCTTTCGCTCAAATAATCTCACTAATAGATCACTTTATAATAAGCACTTGTAAAAAATGTTTTAATGATTACTTACAGTAGGATAATCAGCATCCTCCTGGAGTTTTAGGTGAGTGTAGATCTTCCTGGGGGTTGGTTCTATAAGTGGATCCGCCTTCGCTCTGGATACATGCAACTCAACGATATGCCCTCGCCGATGGTTTCCCGATGTACCAGTTGTTCGCACTGAACTTTGCTAAGTTGGGTTTCGTTACTCCGAACACTTTTCGATGCACTTAATTTCCACTTTTTTCCGTAGACTGCGCCAGCTAAGCGTTGATTCGCCGAGACTTTATAAAAAAAATAATTTATTCACTAAATTAAACTGAATTCTACAATGTCACACTAAAAACTAAACTTGTCACTCGTTTATCGATCACTTTTATTAATTAAATCTGCTGATTCCGCAATCCTCCGGGTGGCGTGATTCCGATGCAACCTTTGTTCCCACGGCTTGTGGAATTTTGCGTGGCTCATCGTTTACGGCTCCGCGCTTGCTATGGGCTGGTTCTGGGTGTTCGCTGTTGCTATGGCCAGGTGAATGTGTTGGCGTTGGATGGTGACCGGAACCGACATAACGTATATATATATATATATATATATATATATATATATATATATATATAAATATTTACCAAATTATATGACCAAGGACAAAAAAAAAAACCATCAGGGCCGATTGAAGCGATTTGGATAGGAAGGGTGGAATCGCCAACTTCCAATTGTTAACATCTCGTGGATAAAGAGCGGGCTCTTCTCCCCATCTATTGGGTCAATCTTGGAAACGAGGGCTAGATTATAATTTTGTGTGTACGAACTTTCTTCTGGAAGGAGATTCTCTATTCATCCCGTGGATTCGCATAAGTGTCTTTGCTTATGGAACCACCCCACCCATTTTTGGTCCTTCATACAGGAGTTTGATGAAATACATACAATAGTATAATCATGATCAAATCGTTTGTCAGATATGGCCAGTGCTATTGGCAGGTGCCTTGCTACAATAGATGGTAGTATCATCATCATTATCATCATCTATCTTTTTGCCTTTCTCGTACAACAAAGTTGTACCAGAAAGGCTATCATTTCACTGCCAAAACGTACTTTTTATAGAGCGCTTGTAGACCCATAGTGTTATATACCAATCGATTCAGCTCGACAAACTGAGCAAATGTCTGTCTGTCCGTGTGTGTGTGTGTGTGTGTGTGTGTGTGTGTGTGTGTGTGTGTGTGTGTGTGTGTGTGTGTGTGTGTGTGTGTGTGTGTGTGTGTGTGTGTGTGTGTGTGTGTGTGTGCGTATGTGTGTGCACATTGAAACATTAGACAATTTTTCTAGTACTAAACCTTAATCGATTTTGCTACAACAAGTTGCATTCGATGGGGAATGTTTTCTTCTTGTTTTTTTTTCTTAAGAAAAGGGTTCAAGGAAAATTAATCTCAAACGCTCACTTTCTGTTTAAAAAAAAACTGAAAAAGCAAAAAGTAAACTGTAGTCTAAGTAAAATTAAATAACTAACTTTTTTTTACATTTTATTCATTCATTTCAGAGCCTTCGTAGACAACACGTACCTCCAGATCCTCTCCCTAGATGACAACCCTTCGTTCAGCGATCTTCCGGTGCGTTTGTTCTACGGCAATCCAAACCTGATCGACATCTCCGTGCGCCGGAACGCCCTGGTGTCGCTGGATGCAGTCCAATTTCCCCTGGACAGACTGCAGCGGCTGAAGCTGGCAGGTAACCCGTTGGTTTGCAACTGTTCCATCCGATGGCTGTGGCGTCTGGTGACCGGTACGGTCGATGAGGATGACAGCGACGGAGTTGGCGTTGTCGGCCGTAGTGGAGATAGTTTGGTGAATATCACAACTGTTCTCATGATCGACAAGGATGAAATTGGTTGCGATCAGAACGAAGATGGGTTGGTAACAAGAAGGATCTTGCGAAACATGTCAGAGGGAGATATTAATTGTCCCGCCCATTTGATAACGGTTATCAGTGTGGTAGCGAGTATTCTGCTAGTTCTACTGGTTGCATTAGTTATAGTCTACTACCGCAGGAAATTTAGACAGCGAAAGAAAATTCTTCAGGAAAGGAAAAATATTCATGAGAGGATAGTTCCTCAGAAAGTAGATAAATTAGAACTGGAACGGTATCTGGCTCAGCAGGTGTTGGCTAACGATTATCGAGAGCTTAGACCTTGCGACACCAGCAACAGATACGACACCAAGAGCTCGACACAACCCCTCCAAACCCCTGATCCGGAAGAATCCGATCACTACGAGAACATTGATTACCTCCAGCATCAGCGAGCTTTGAATCATCACAACCATCCGTACCATCATAACCAACACGCTCACCCCTACCACCAACAATCCCAAAACATCCCCGCAATGACGCTCCAACATCCCATTCAATATCCCCAGAAGTACCCCCCGTTGCATCAAACTGCCAACAACACTCTTCCAGTGCCTCCACAACAACAGCGAAATGCACAAAACCACTCCTACTCCCCAAACTTTTTCATCTACGTGCTTTATTCGCACTTCATCTTCCTGTTGCTGATATTATGATGAATTACAGCAAATTTTCGGTCGGGATCCTCCACTCCAAGCTCAAAACGCTATGTAAAAACATTTCTAGCAGGAAGTTTCGTTCGTTAGGCCAAACAATGTTCAAGTTCTATTGTTTTCACGAATACGTACACAAACTAAATGTTGACAGAAGAATAAAACAAACACCAACGCTGCATACAATCATTCTAACTCATACAGAAAGAGATCATTTATTTCATATATATATTCATCGCTAGCTAAAAATAAACTTAAACGGTAAAAGACAATTTATTCATTACGATATACATGCAACAAGACAAGTGAATGCAAACAAACAAGAAAGTAGCAAAAAAAAGAAGAGGATATAATCTATTTTGTACAGTCATTTTTCATATTTATAAGTCAAAACTTCAATCAAATTGTATGTACATTCAGATGCAATAATAACTTAGTCTAGGGAAAACCATTCGTTGCTACTAACTGAAGCTCGTTTTCTTTATTTTGTTGGATATTCTACGTTTCCTATACTTTGTTCTGCCATACTAGCATCGTAAGACTATTATTTCCCAATTAAGCTAAGCAACCGTTATCCGTACTTACAAACGACAGAAAACATGGAAAGGATTACGAAGGAAACACACCACACAACAGTCATTTCATTGATATATTGAAACACTTTTGATAAACTATTCATTGAATAAAAAAAACTAAGGTAATGGAGCATATTTCATCATGCTTTGAGTCAGATTAGAAATTCACAGTCAACAATACGGTTTATATTTTCTGCTACAAATTTACTACCGTATTTAAATTCTTCGGAAGCGAAAAAGACAAGACAGGCTGAAAGCAGAATACAACAACATTAGGATTAGTTCAGATAAAATTTGAGAGAAAAAAAAACAAAACGAACGCAGTGTAACACGAATAACTTCCCATCTTTTGGGGATGACGGGAGTGAAATTTAACGAAGAATTCTTGATAAAACAAAAAACCAATAACAGCAACAGCAACCACACATACTCTGTTCTAATATAAGTTGTTATAAGACTGAAGACTATTGCGCAAAATAAAGGACGGAATATTAAACATTGTCTGTTTTGAATTAAAATACGTAGTTTGAAAGAAATCCATTATTGATTCCAAAAGAAACGTTGCGTTGAAACTTCAGGATTATCAATAATGTTTGCAGCTTACTTTTCATGACGTAATTTTGCGAATCTTGCATAATTATGAAGATTGATACCCATAGTGTCATAGTTTTGAATATGGCCGATTTTGATGCTTCCACAATGGTCTCAGAACTGACCCCAGTGTGGACAAAAGGTAAGATTATTGTGGTTTTAGACCAAAACTATTTGTATGACGCTAATGAACTGGCAGCAAGGCCCACTGCCGTCGAGATTCAAACGGAAAAATAAAATAAATATGCAGCACTGCACGGTGTTATCTGTCATAAAACCGAGCTTCGTCACTGGCACCAAATTGAAGGTCGGAAGTCGATTTGTGGAAATCGCACGCTTTTCCGACAATAGTGCTGTCCAATGAGCAACTCGAAGTAGCTCGAAGTTGTTCCCGTCTTGGTCGTTCTTTTTTGTCAACAAATGGGCATGAGCAGGACAGGGAGAAACTTCGAGCTACTTCAAGCTCTCATTGGACAGCACTAATGTGTTGGTGACAAACTCAAATTTTGTTTTGACGTTCATGATGTCGGAAGTATGATCGGAAGTAAAAAGTCGGAATACAATTTAGTGCTGGCGACACAATAGTGTTTCATCTCACCACCGTGTTTAAATAGCTCTCCTGGTAGTTGGTCAACCCCAGGGGCTTTGTTGTTCTTCAGCCAACCAATCTCCTCCTGGATTTACGGGAGATCCTGAGCCGGTAAAATTATGTCCTGCGCGCGTTCTCCCAGGTCCACCACCATACCGCCATCTTCGTCTGCCACATCGCCATTCAGGTGTTCTTCGTAGTGCTGCCGCCACCTTTGGATCACCTCACGCTCGTCCGTAAGAAGGTTCCCGTTTATGTCCTTATACATATCAGGCTGTGGCACGTGGCCCTTACGTGAACGGTTTTACTTCTCATAGGACTTTCGTGTGTTGTTGGCGCGGTACAGTTGCTCCGTCTCTTCACGGTCTCGATCTTCCTGCTGACGCTGTTTTTGTGCGGTCGAAATGAAAATCCTTGTTTTGTCATATTTCTGCTCAGTAAACAAATAGTTCGCGCGGTCGGATGAGTTAATAATTGATGCGCGATCGTACGTGTTTTAGGTAGGACGCATAACATTCATGAAATTCGAGTTTGTGGTTTTGTTTTTTACGTTCGGTGAATAAGTGTGAGTTTTGTATATGATGCGAAACATTTGCAGGATCCGGGCTACTTTGCTCTGCTTTGGACGGTTCGTAAGTTAATTAACCCTTAAAGGCGCAAGGCGATTTTTCTAGAAACCGTCGAAAGTATTTTTAGCGTAAACTACCATTAAAATTATTACTATTAAACGTATTTTCGGTTTGTTGTTTTAAAACAACATTGCGCATTTAAGGGTTAATGAATATATTTTTATAATTTTTCAGGAAAAACTGTTTTGACTAAAATTCCGAACATGACTCATATGCCGAACATTCGCGTTTAAACGGTCATTTGAACTTTTTTCGCGTGTTTTTTCCATAGGATATCGAATTCTTTTGCAATCTTAGTTCGCTGAGCATGAGCATGATTGACCGCCCACGGTTGCTACTCCGTTATTGCCAGGTCAGCTGTACACTCAACCCTCTTTTTACGTCACTTATTGGGGGAACGTAAATCGAATGTGACGTAAAAAGAATTTTTGCTAAAATTTCTAGTATTTCACTTAATTTATTGATAGTGAGGATACTTTCAAATACATTCACTTGCGTCTTACATGAGGTATTGTAAGATCTCTCCGAATCCAGCAGATGTTACAAGATTTCCAAATTGTCCTGGAGTTTGAATCAAATGGTCTACCGAATCAATCAAGGTTTTCATGATGTCTCCAGTCTCGGTGTCAACCCAATTTTGTCCTCCGATTATTTGTCTTTCACATCCGTTTTCAATTCTTGCATGTATGAAGTTGTAAGATCTCCAAATCGTCCTGGAGTTTGAATCAAATGGTCTACCAAATCAACCAAAACCTTCATGATGTCCCAAGTCGTGATATCAACTCAATTATGTCCTCCGAGGATTTGTCTTTCACTTGCGTCTCAAAACAACACATATGAGGTGTTGTAAGATCTCCAAATTGTCCTGAAGTTTGAATCAAATGGTCCACCGAATCAACCAAGGCTTCCATGATGTCCTCAGTCTCGGCGTCAACCCGATTTTGTCCTCCGATTATTTCTCTTTCACATCCGTCTTTAATTCTTGCATGTATGAAGTTGTAAGATCTCCATATCGTCCTGGAGTTTGAATCAAATGGTCTACCGAATCTACTGAGACTTGCATGATGTCCTTAGCCGCGGTATCTTCCCAATCATGTCTTCCGAGTATTTGTCTTTCACCTGCGTCTCAAGTCCAGGTATATGAGATGTTTTAAGATCTGCAAATTGTCCTGGAATTTGAATCAAATGGTCTACAGAATCAAACAAGGCTTCCACGATGTCCCCAGCCTCGGTGTCAACCCAATATTGTCTTCTGAGTATTGGTCTTTTACTAACGTCTCAAATACAGGCATATTCGATATTGTAAGATCCCCAAATTGTCCTGGAGTTTGAATCAAATGTTCTATCGAATCAACCAAAGCCTTCACGATGTCCTAAGCCGTGGTATCAACTCAATTATGTTCTCTGAGTATTTGTCTTTTACTTGCGTCTCAAAACAAGACATATGAGGTGTTGTACGATCTCCAAATTGTCCTGGAGTTTGAATCAAATGGTGTAATGAATCAACCAAGGCTTTCATGGTGCCCCCAGCCGCGATATCAAACCAATTATGTCCTCCTATTATTTGTCTTTCACTTACGTCTCAAATACTTGCATATGATACGTTTTAAGATCTCCAAATTTTTCTGGAGTTTGAATCAAATGTTCTGCCGAATCAAACAAAGCTTTCACGATGTCCCCAGCCGCGGTGTCAACCCAATTTTGTCTTCTGAGCATTGGTCTTTTACTAACGTCTCAAATACAGGTATATGAGATGTTCTAAGATCTCCAAATTGTCCTGGAGTTTAAATCAAATGATCTATCGAATCAACCAAAGATTTTATGATGTCCTAAGCCGTGGTATCAACTCCAATATGTTCTCTAAATATTTTTCTTTCACTTGCATCTCAAAACAATACATATGAGGTGTTGTAAGATCTCCAAATTGTCCTGGAGTTTGAATCGAATGGTCTAATGAATCAACCAAGACTACCATGGTGCCCCCAACCGTGGTGTCAACCCAGTTTTGTCTTCTGAGTATTAGTCTTTCACTTGAGTCACAAATTTCAGCATGTTAGATGTTGTAAGATCTTCAAACTGTCCTGGAGTTTGAATCAAATGGTCTACCAAATCAACCAAGGCTTTCATGATTTCTTCACTCGCGGTATCAACTCAATTATATTCCCCGAGTGTTTGTCTTTCACTCGTCTTAAATCAAGGCATATGAGGTGTTGTAAGATCTCAAAGTTTTCCTGGAATTTGGATAGTTTGCGAATTGCGTCTCAAATTCTGATATGCAACATGTTGTAAGATCTCCAAATTGTTCTAGAGATTGAATCAAATGGCCTACCGAATCAATCAAGGCTTCCATTATGTCCTCGGCCACGAAGTCTAGACTTCAGATATTTCTTCGATGACCTGGAGTGGAATAATTGTTAAATGCGTATCTAATATGGATCAAAATGGGATGAACCATTTAGAAATAATAATCCTGTAGACCTAAAGACCAGTACTCCATTACTTTCTTAAATTACCTGGAATGGAACTATAGTTGAAGAGGTATCCAATTTAGTCCTATGGATCAAAACGGGTATGAGCAAAAAAATTTAAAGTGATAACAGCCTTTTTGTTACGCGTGTTGACCGTAAAGCTAATATTTCAGGGATGGATGATATTCATGGATGATCTGCAATGGCCGTTGAAGCCGTATTTACTTTAGTTCTATGGATCAAAAAGGGCATGGCCTATATGAATTGCCGAATTTAGTCACAATAAAATTGCTAGAACCATCCCAACAAACATTTTAGTTTCATGCTGATTTCACCGAAGTCATGTAGAGCAAATAAGGATTTTCATGACTGTTATAGAACTAAAAATGTTCCTGGGGATGATTGTCTGACTTGTGCTGCGCAAGTTGTTACTGGGGTTGCTGGGGACATCATGAAGGCCTTGGTTAATTCGGCAAACCATTCAAGCTCCAGGACAATTTGGAGATCTTACAACAACTTATATGTTTGGAATTGAAACGCAAGTGAAAGACAAATACCCTGGAAACATAATTGTGCTGATATCACGGCATGGGGCATCATGGAAGCCTTGGTTGATCCGGCAGACCATTTAATTCAAACTCCTGGACAATTTCTTCTTCTTTTTCTTCTTATTGGCATTACATCCCCACACTGGGACAGAGCCGCCTCGCAGCTTAGTGTTCATTAAGCACTTCCACAGTTATAAATTGCGAGGTTTCTTAGCCAGGTTACCATTTTTGCATTCGTATATCATGAGGCCAACACGATGATACTTTTATGCCCAGGTAAGTCGATTCAATTTCCAATCCGAATATTGCCTAGACCGACACCGGGAATCGAACTCAGCCACCCTCAGCATGGTCTTGCTTTGTAGCCGCGCGTCTTACCGCACGGCTAAGGAGGGCCCTCCTGGACAATTTGGAGATCTTAAAACATCTCATATGACTGGATTTGAGACGCAAGTGAAAGAAAAATACTCGGAGGACATAATTGGGTTGATACTGCAGCTATGGACATCATGGAAGCCTTGGTTGATTCGGCAGACCATTTGATTCAAACTCCAGAACAATTTGGAGATATGTCTGGATTTGAGACGCAAGTGAAAGAAAATTATCCGGAGGACATAATTGGGTTGATACCGCAGCTATGGACATCATGGAAGCCTTGGTTGATTCGGAAGACCATTTGATTCAAACTCCAGGACGATTTGGAGATCTTACTACATCTTATATGTCTGGATTTGAGACCCAAGTGAAAGACAAATACTCGGAGGACATAATTGGGTTGATACCGCGGCTGGGGACATCATGGAAGCCTCGGTTGATTCAGCAGACCATTTGATTCAAACTCCAGGACGATTTGGAGATCTCACTACATCTCATATGTCTGGATTTAAGACCAAAGTGAAGAACAAATACTCGGAGGATTTAATTGGGTTGATACCGTGGCTGAGGACATCATGGAAGCCTCGGTGGATTCGGCAGACCATTTGCTTCAAACTCCTGGACGATTTGGAAATCTTACCACATCTCATATGTATGGATTTGAGACACAAGTGAAAGAAAATTACTCGGAGGACATAATTGGGTTGATACCGCAGCTATGGACATCACGAAAGCCTTGGTGGATTCGGCAGACCATTTGATTCAAACTCCAGGACGATTTGGAGATCTTACTACATCTTATATGTCTGGATTTGAGACGCAAGTGAAAGACAAATACTCGAAGGACATTATTGGGTTGATACCGCGGCTGGGGACATCATGGAAGCCTCGGTGGATTCGGCAGACCATTTTATTTTAACTGCAGGACGATTTGGAGATCTTACTACATCTCATATGTCTGGATTTAAGACGCAAGTGAAAGAAAATTACTCTGAGCACATAATTGGGTTGATAACGTAGCTATCGACATCATGGAAGCCTTGGTTGATTCGGCAGACCATTTGATCCAAACTCCAGGACAATTTGGAGATCTTACTACATCTCATATGTCTGGATTTGAGACCCAAGTGAAAGTAAAATACTCGGAGGACATAAGTGGGTCATTGCCGGAGCTATGGAAGCCTTGGTTGATTCTTCAGACCAGTGTTGTAAAATGTCATTTGCATTCGTTTGTATAATTTTCCCAGAACTTGTTTCAGAAGGTAGCTATCAATTCATGTTGTATGACGAACTTATAGCGGTTAAATGGGCCTACAACTTTGTCTAACGAGACTTTGCTGTAAATATGTAATCTGGGGCGTGGGAGGCAAAATGTCATTCAAATGACATTATGTCAAATGACACGTGACATTTTGGAGAGTTTTCACTCTCCAGCCTTTGATGTTATACTTAGAGCAATGTACCCTTGGACAAAAATATAACCCTACTCAAGCGTTATGAGTACATTCAAAATTATGGAAGAAATTTTGCTTCTAAAGAAAGTTATGAGCAAATTAGTCAAATGACATGCAGATGACATTTTACAAGCCTGCTTCAGACCATTTGATTCAAACTCCAGGAGGATTTGGAGATCTTAAAGCATCTCATATGTCTGGATTTGAGACCCATGCGAAAGACAAATACTCGGAGGACATAATTGGGTTGATACCGCGGCTGAGGACATCATGAAAGCCTTGGTTGATTCGGCAGACCATTTGATTCAAACTCAAGGGCAATTTGGAGATCTTAGAACAACTCATATGCCTACATTTGAGACGCAAGTGCAAGACAAATACTCGGAGGACATATTTGGGATGAATCCGCGGCTGAGGAGTCTAGGGAATTCTTGGATGACCAGGAAAGGAACGGCTGCTTAAGGCATATTGAGTTTGGTTTAATAGATCATTAGAGCATGAACCATTTAATAAAAGAGATAACATCCCTTCGGTATCGCGGGTAGACCTCAAGACCTATAATCCAGGCAATTCTTGTATGACCTGGAACGGAATTTGGTTCAATATATCAAATTGGGCATAAACCATTTTTTACAATAGATAACAGCTCTTTCGCCACGCTTGTAGACCTTAGGTCCTCGGTTACGCGTGTAGACTCCAGGAAATTTTTGGATGACCTAGAACGGAACAATTGTTGAAGGCAAATGATGTGTATACAAAGCTTCTACTTTGTTCTTTGGGTTTCTAAGAGTGCCTTCTTATAGGCTTACTTTTGGATGGCAATAATGTTTCAAATTCTTTTTACGTCACGTGCCGTAAAAAGGAGGCCGTAAAACGAAGTGACGTAAAAAAAAACTGCCGTAAAAAGAGGGTTGAGTGTAATTACACAGAGAATCAGCAGATGATATTTGGGACTAACATCATCCTCAATGAGTAAAAACTGGTAACCAAAAATTAAAGCAATACCAACACTAGTCGTGTCCGAATGCAGGACAATTGAGGAATGGATTGGAAAATGTTGACGTGATACTCGCTTTGAAGGAAGCCGACGAGTCATCTGCACTTTAACGAGAAATCACTGGGATATTGGGTATAGGGGGTAGGAAGTGAGCGACTGTTAATTTGTTTTGTGACTAAAACGCCTACAATATTATTTCTTCAACGCGAGAATATGCATCGCTCACAATGAATTGATGGGAATGTGAATCCTTTTTTGAAATATTCATAACGCGTAGAAACAATAATGAAAAACTATGGAATTGTTTGAATTATTAGGAAAAAATGCATTGTGAGCTGAATCTTATATCCGAAGAATAGGACGACGACATCTTGAGGCCATCTGCGAGTTGTGGCGCCTGCCTAGGATGTGGTGGGGTTTGACAGTGGGCCCTGTTAAACCTCTATAAAAAGCTGCATGTATCCGCAAGTAGGCTCCGCCAAAGCGACCGTGTGCCGCTCAAAGCCCAAGTCCTGGTGTTAGGTGGGACGCTAAACAGCCCTGACACGACGGCCCTCCGACGAGACAGAAGGTTTGCGCAGGCCCAATAAGCCGCCTTTAAAAACAACCATTACGAACGACATAGAAGATAATACGACTCGATACAATCGACAACGACCTAGGCGACGAATGAAGGATCACGATTGGAAGCTTGGAACATGGAACTGCAAGTCGCTAGGCTTTGCAGGATGCGACAGGATAATCTACGATGAATTACATCCCCGCAACTTCGACATCGTAGCGCTGCAGCAAATCTGCTGGACAGGACAGAAAATATGGAAAAGCGGGCATCGAGCGGCTACCTTCTACCAAAGCTGTGGCACCACCAACGAGCTGGGAACCGGCTTAATAGTGCTGGGAAAGATGCGCCAACGCGTGATTGGGTGGCAGCCAATCAACGCAAGGATGTGCAAGCTGAGGATAAAAGGCCGTTTCTTCAACTATAGCATCATCAACGTGCACTGCCCACACGAAGGGAGTGAGCAGTTAGTTGAGGAGAAGAATGCAGCATGGGCGAGATTGCTGCAACACCGCACGAGGGCGAACGAGACACGATACAAACGGGCGCGGAACAGACAAAACTCGATTTTCCGGAGGAAAAAGCGCCAGCAGGAAGATCGAGACCGTGAAGAGACGGAGGAACTGTACCGCGCTAATAACGCACGAAAGTTCTATGAGAAGTTGAACCGTTCACGTAAGGGCCACGGGCCACAGCCCGATATGTGCAAGGACACCAATTGCAAGAGAATTCGTGGGGCAGTACCAGGCGGGATTCATGGGTGAACGCTCTACCACAGACCAGGTGTTCGCCATACGTCAGGTATTGCAGAAATGCCGCGAATACAACGTACCCACACATCATCTGTTTATCGACTTCAAAGCCGCATATGATACAATCGATCGGGACCAGATATGGTAGCTAATGCACGAAAACGGATTTCCGGATAAACTGATACGGTTGATCAAGGCGACGATGGATCGGGTGATGTGCGTAGTTCGAGTTTCAGGGGCATTCTCGAGTCCCTTCGAAACGCGTAGAGGGTTACGGCAAGGTGATGGTCGTTCGTGTCTGCTATTCAACATCGCTTTGGAGGGAGTAATACGAAGGGCGGGGATTGACACGAGTGGTACGATTTTTACGAAGTCCGTCCAGTTATTTCAGTTTTTAGCCTTCAGTTTGATGAAAAGCGAAGCTAATCGGATTGGACTAGTCATCAACACGTCGAAGACGAAGTACATGATAGGAAGAGGCTCAAGAGAGGTCAATGTAAGCCACCCACCACGAGTTTCTATCGGTGGTGACGAAATCGAGGTGGTTGAAGAATTCGTGTACTTGGGCTCACTGGTGACCGCCGATAACGATACCAGCAGAGAAATTCTGAGGCGCATAGTGGCTGGAAATCGTACGTACTTTGGACTCCGCAAGACGCTCCGATCGAATAGAGTTCACCGCCGTACCATACTGACTATCTACAAAACGCTTATAAGACCGGTAGTTCTCTACGGACACGAGACCTGGACGATGCTCGTGGAGGACCAACGCGCACTGGGAGTTTTCGAAAGGAAAGTGTTGCCATCTATGGTGGGGTGCAGATGGCGGACGGTACGTGTAGGAGGCGAATGAACCACGAGTTGCATCAGCTGTTGGGAGAACCATCCATCGTTCACACCGCGAAAATCGGAAGACTGCGGTGGGCCGGGCACGTAGCCAGAATGTCGGACAGTAATCCGGTGAAAATGGTTCTCGACAATGATCCGACGGGCACAAGCAGGCGAGGTGCACAGCGGGCAAGGTGGATCGATCAGGTGGAGGACGATTTGCGGACTCTCCGCAGACTGCGTGATTGGCGAAGTGCAGCTATGGACCGAGCTGAATGGAGAAAACTTTTATGTGCAGCACAGGCCACTCTGGCCTTAGCCTGATAATAAAAAAAAATCTTGAGGAATATGTCGTATATTTTTATTTTTCCCCAGAACGAACAAGCGTGTAATCGACTCAAACGAAGTTTACTTCCCTGCTCAACTATTTAATCACTCGAATACAATGACTGACCACCACTACCAGCTTCGCGGCGCCGACCTACGCGTGCAGCTGAAAATCAACCGTCAAAGATAAATATAACGAAATTCATCTGAACTAAATTGCCTAAAGAACGATGTTTATCTCGAGAAAAAAAACAGTTGCACCATATGATTCATTAAATAAATAAACAACTAAATATGACAGTCAACTTTCTCCTATATGGTATTTATACTAACAGTCATATCACTGGATATAAAATACTATGATGCCAAAGTTAACATATATCTAACTCATATTGAAAACAATATTGTTGACGACGCGCATCGTTAATTCTCGGGTACCTATTCAAAAGGACGTATGTGATATTGCAAGCAAAGATTAAAACGTTTATTTCTCCAATCCGATAGCACTCCCACGCAAACCATCACCATAGATAGGTAGGGGGAGGTTTCGACTATCTGTTCGTGGTGTTGGTTAGCGTGGGAGTGACATCGGATTGGATAAATCAATGTATGAATCTTTGCTTGCAAAATCACATACGTCCTTTTGAATAAGTAACCGAGTAACTTGTAAAAAAAAGTAAGAAAAGGCCAGGCCTGAGTCGACGATTATGATCCTCAGTCTGACCCAGTGCGATTTCGAAGTAGTATGCACATAGGCGTAGCCAGGATTTCGAGAAGGGGGGGGGCAACTTTTTTGGTCTTCTAAATCGTAGTTTTATAAAAACACATGAATATTAACACATGAAACCAAATCCAAACCAAATCGAAACAATAATGATTAAAACAATAATGGATTTAAAAATGCGTGGTTTATTGCCCATCAGATATTTTTAAATAAAGTGAGAAAAATATTAACGAACTTAGTATTCAGAAAGAATATAAAATCCGCTATAACAATTATCATAAAAATCCTGCATTCTTCCATAAATTTAAGAAAACTAAAACCATACACCTGAATTTCTAAACAAATCCTCTCTGAAATAATATTTATTATAAAAAAGGCAGAAAAATCAATATGCAAGCTTTCTCCAGGAATTCCTTCGACAATTGCTCCTAGCATTCTATCCGAAATTCTATCAGGGATTCTTTAGGAATGCCTCCAGCAACTTCTTCGGCAGTGTCTTCAGGAATTCCACCATAAATTTTGCCGGGAATTGATACGAAAATTCCACCATTATTTACTCCAAGAAAATCTCCACGAACTTCTTTATAAGTTCTGCAGAATTCCCTGCAATAATTCAAATAATTTCGTGCTGTTTCCCATAATGCTTAAGAATATTCCGTGGAAATTCCGCAGAATTGCCAGTAAACATTCCTGAGAATTTCACGAAAAATCTTCGAATTTCTTGTGTAAATTCCATAAAATTTTCCGTGAATTGTTTCGAATAATTTCCTGTGAAAATTTCAAAGAATTTCTCCAGGAATTCCACCGGAAATTTATACAGAAATTATACCGAATTCCGGTGGAAACTTCAAATTCCTTCTGGAATACTTCCAGGAGTTCCACCGGCATTTCCACCAAGAATTTCTCTAGGATTTCCTTCAAGAATTAGTCCTGTAGTTCTATCGGCAGTTCCTCTGAAAATTCTTCCGGGAATTTCGGCAGAATTGGAATTTATTTAGGCTTCTTCAGGAATTTATATAGATTTTCCACCAGAAGCTCCTCCTAGAATTTCTCTGCGAGCTCCTCAGGGAATTCTCCGGGAGGTCCTCTGATGATCATGATGGTCCAGCTACAAACCCCAACAAAGGTTTCAGCTAGACGAGATTTGTCTATAAGAAGAATTTTCTTGTTTCCGAGAATGCTTCTGGTAGTTTCCCCGGGGTTCCTTTGGAAATTCTCCCGGGAGTTTCTTCAGAAATTCTTCCAGAAAATTCCTTCGAGAGTTCCTCCGGGAATTCCATCAGCAATTCATCCGGGAGTTTCTCCGGAAATTCCTCCGGGAGTTCCACCAGAAGCTATTCCAGGAAATTATTCAGGCTTTTTTCAGGAAATCATTTAGGCTTTCTTCAGAAATTAAGCTGGAAATTCCCCCCAAAGTTCTTCCGATAGATTCTCTGGGAGATCATCCGGGAGGTCCTCTAGGAATTCTTCTAGGAGTTCCTCCTGAAATTCCTCCGGGAGTTCTTACGGGAGATCTTACGGGAGCTCCTCCGGCAGTTCCTTCGGGAATTCCTCCGGGAGATCCACCAGCAGTTTCTACGAGAATCCCTCCGGGAGTTTTACCGGCAGTTTCTCCTGGTGTTTCTCTGAAAAGGAACTCCCGGAGGAACTCCCAGAGTAATTTCCGGAGGAACTCCCGGGGGATTTTCAATAGGAATTTCCGGAGAAATTATCAATGGAATTCTCGGAGGAACTGCCGGTGGAACTGCTGGAGGAATTTATTGAAGAACTACAGGAAGAATTTCCGGAGGAAATCCTGGAGGAACTCTCGTAAGAATTCTAGGATGAACTCCCAAAGGAACTTCCGTAAGAATTCTTAAAAGAACCTCCCGGAGGAATTCCCGTAAGAACTCCCAGAGAAATTCTCCGAGGAACTTCTGGAGGAATTTGTAGATAAATGCCTAAAGAAATGCTAAATGAATTCCTGGAAGAAAGCCTGATTGAATTCCAGAAGGAACTACTGGTGGAATTTCAGAGAAACATCCGGTGAAATACCCTAGAGGAAGAGAAAAAATATTTCTGAAGGAACTTCCTAAATCCCATTTCCCGTGAAATTCCTGCCAAATATCGTCCAGGAATTCCCTGTAAAGTTCCTGGAGGTATTACCGGAGAATTTCTTGGAAAAACTCCTGGAAGAACTCCCGGAGGAACTTCCACAAGCACTTCCGGAGGAATTCCCACACGGAAGTCCTGAAATAATTCTTAGATAAGTTCCTAAAGGAATTTCCGAAAAAATATCTGAAGGAATTCCCAGAAAAATACCAGGAGGAATTAATGCAGAAATTCCCAGATGAAATCCTGAAAGTATTCCCAGATGAATTGCTGAAGAAAATCCCTGCGGATTGTTGCGAAGAAATTTCTGGAAGAACTCTTGGCAGATATCCGAGTAAATTCCGAGTGGAGTCCGGAAGGAATTCTAGTACACTTCCGCGGAAAATCTCCCGGAGAAATTCCTGAAGGAATTCCTGGAGAAGTACCTGAAGAAACTCCCGAAAAAATACCTGTAAGAATTTCTGGGGAAATACTTGGACGAATTCCAGGAGAAATTCATGAAGATATTTCTAGAGGATTTCTTGAAGGATATTCTGAAGTAATTGCGAAAAGAATTCCAGATTGGAATGCTAGGAAGAGTTCCGAGAGGAATGCCCGGAGAAGTTCCTAGAAGAATTTCCGAAGGAATTTCTTATAGATTTACAAGTGAAATTATGGAGCTAAATCGGAGGATTTCCGTCATAAATTTTTGAAGAAACTTCTGGTAGAATTTTGGAAAGAAATGCCGTATGTATTCTTGACGGAACTCTCGAATGCATGCCTGAAGGAAATGCCGGATTCTTCCTGAAGAGAGAATAGCCGAAGAAATATTTAGAAGTATGTAAATCTTGGATAGAAGAAAAGAAATCTTCAAGGAATTTCCTCATGAATTTCCTAAAGAAAAAAAAATATAGTGGGGGGTTTCTAGATAAGGAGGAATTACAATTACATGAGAATTTGTGGATAACTTTCCGGAGGAATTCAGAAGTTCCCAGAGGAGCTTCTAGAAGGATTTCAAGGAGAATTTTTGAGCCCAAAATGTTTCGAGTTGTTTTGAACTTTCATAAATTATGGATACTGGATGCCCTAATAAGTATTGGGAATCTTTTGAATTTCAACCACCAATTTCTGTATATGATTGGATCGTAAAGTGCACATGTTTGAGGGAGTTTATTTCAGTACCCGTTCAATCTTTCCACAATTTAGGGGGGTGACGGCACCCCCTTTGCCCACCCCTTGGCTACGCCCTTGAGTATGCATAGATAGAATTTATATAATTCATATAATAAATATAGTTAAATTAGTAAAAAGCATGAATTTCAATATAATGTACGATACGATTTTCTATACTTTACCGTTCTAAATTTTTATTTCCAAATTTGGACATATTTAGCCTGCTGTACATTAAAACACACATATTCATGGAATGGCGGCCATTCAATTAATAATCAATAACTGATGAAATGCCAATAGAATAGAATAGGCTGGGCAAGTTTCAGATGGTATGTAGAAGAAGAAGATTCTTACTACTAGCTACTTAAACAAAAGTCCCTGTGAAATATTTTGTGGTAGACACCAAATATCTATCACTCATAGAAATTATTTTTAAGCTACATATTTATGGATTCTAAACTGGCATTTATTGTTTTGAAGGTGTATAGAAGAGAATCTGGGACTGATTCTTTGGTAATATGTACATCCTTTGGTTATTATATAAGTAATCACAGAAAATGTTATCGACAGCATATAATTGATGTAGAACTTATAGAAAGTAGATGAAGGTAATGCTGTTCGTATTTAGTTCGGTTTAGTTGTCAATCGGATGCAAATAATCGTTGAATAAAATAGAACAGAGGATGCAAATAGAAACGGCTCACCGGATATAACTGGAATTCACCTAAACATTAGACTGAAATTCACTGATGAAAAAAAAACTCGGGAAATGGAAAAATGACGTCTACTTCTTATCGCTGTGTACTATCTCTTTTTCAATTTTAGTTCGCTGTACGAAAAACTGATGAAATTCTTAGTTTTAGTATGCTAAAATGCTGGTGTTCGGAATGGAGATCGAAGTGTGCTACGATTGTCGATGGACGTAAAAATGTCATCGTCCTGAAAAAATCTTTTTCATCTCCCATATTTAAAAGTATTTATGAAAATAAAGCTTGTCGAAGACAATTAGGACATTAGTGAAAATAGTTTATAGAGTGAAAGCTCTACTGGAGTATCCCGTTCTGGAAAGTTTTAAAAGGAGTATCCCCAATCCCAACACTAGCAACGTAGCAACGAAAGATGGTTCTTGGGCCTTCAGATGGACAAAGTTTGGAAACTTTGATGAAGGGAAAAAGGCACAAGAGGCTACGGGCGGAGAAGGTTTCGAGTTGCTATCTTCCGGCGGCTTGCAGGTTGCCGGAACTTGAGCAGATTTACAACATGACGAAATATCATCTATCACAATTGACGCATCACGGATCGGAGTGCATTGTTCTGATTGCTGCAAGGGTGAGGGTATTCCGGATGTATACGTAAGTTACAGGGATTGATCCTTGAGCGAATGCCTTAAGATGTTGTCCCGCAAAATAGGTAATTGGATTTTTCATTTCTAAGACGTTTGGTATAGTAATAAGTGCGCAGCCTACAGGTTGTTGCTGCGGATACATCTATAGGAATATATTATCATGGTTTCAAATTACAGTGTACCCCCGCTAACCCGACAAATTTATGTCCGGACTATCGAGATTTTTATCGTTAATTTGACTGTCGAATCCATACAAATGAAGCAAACCAAAATCACAACACAAACTTGAAAATTGACAGCATAATGTTGAATCAAATGGGTGTAGGTAGATACTTTCAATCCGGAAAATTCTGAATGAGCGAGATCCGGACTAACAAATCGTCGGATTAGCGGGGAGATACTGTATGTTTTAGAGAAGATGCTGTGCGATGTAAAAATCCCACATGGTAGAAACATTAAAACATTTTCAAAAAATTGGCCATTTCCAGCAACAATGAGCATTACGTTGCGCGATAGTGTATAATGTGGATAACCTCCGTGAAATTTAGTGTGCTGCTTCCATTGCTTTTACTAATTAGTTTTGTGAAGCAAATATTGTTTTTTTTTGTGAAATTAGTTTTATTAGTTTCATTTTCCTTGATAATATTACTCTGATTATGTTTGAGACGAAAAGTAAATCCCT
Source organism: Armigeres subalbatus (assembly GCF_024139115.2). Classification (NCBI taxonomy): domain Eukaryota; kingdom Metazoa; phylum Arthropoda; class Insecta; order Diptera; family Culicidae; genus Armigeres; species Armigeres subalbatus. The sequence goes on from NC_085141.1 coordinate 272,786,471, forward strand.
GTCATCATTCTTGTCTATTCTTTTATGTGTTTTATAAGTGAATACGTGTCTAAATGGATGATCGAAATGTACCGCGTTTCAATAATGATATGTTTTGTTTTCTCGCGTCAAATTTCAACATAGACCGATTTGTGTTTTATTTTTAATTACACTTTTGGCTTAGACTACGCCACCGTTATTAAAAAGTGATCTGTGTCTAATTCTGCAGTTTTTTTTTCTAGAACATAATCGGAAAACTGATAAAAGTTATTGCGCGTCCTATCGTGTTTTGTTTTTTTTATATATCTTTATTAGCTCGACTTTCAGCCCAAGGCTGGCTCGTCTCGTAAACGTGTTTAGTTGACCACGCAGAAAGATCGCGCGATCATCGAAATACTTTGTTCTGCCTTGTGCGGGTGAGTTTATCATTTATCAAATAAAAATCGGGACGCGTCCTACCGTGTTGTGTTGACCACGCAGAACGATCGCGCGATCATCGAAATATTTGGTTCTGCTTTGTGCGGTCGGTAGGTCAATTAATTAGTGCGCGTTCGATTGTATTTTTGTTTAACATTGATCAAACTACACGCTACCCCGCATTCCGTTTACCAAAACGAACCCTGCTACAATACCTACCCCATATATCCAACATCCCTGTGATTTCTCGTGGAAGTGCAGATGACTCGTCGGCTTCCATCAAAGCGAGTATCACGTCAACATCTTCCTACCCATTCCTTAATTGACCTGCATTCGGACACGGCCGGCGCTGGTATTGCTTAATTTTTGGTCACCAGTTCTTACACATTGAAGATGATGTTAGTCCCAAACTTCATCTATTGGTTCTCTGTGTAATTACAGCTGACCTGGCAATAACGGAGGAGCAACCGTGGGCGGTCAATCATGCTCATGCTCATGCTAAAATGCTGGTGTTCGGAATATGTGGCATGTTCGGGATTTGAGTCAAAACGGTACTATTATTGACAAATGCTCTATATTGTCGAATAGAGTTCCCTATTATTCACCTTACCCACTATAACAAATTTTCCATACCGAGACATTTATGAAGGTAGTATGGGTTCCCTGCATCTTCACTCGAAGAATGTGAAATAACATTCCTTCCCTTTCTTTCGTTATTTTAAGTACGTGGCCAGGTATACAACTGCTACTATATAGGAAAAGGTACTAATCCCAAGTACCAATTTGCGACAAAATAGAGCAGATTGCTCAATTGAGCATTTTATAGCCACCCACGATTTGTACAATCACATATGCTATGCAATATCGCTAAAAATAGTGAATATTGACCAAATTGTAAACATTGATGTATATGGAAATATTTTCATTCCCATGACTGAGAGGTTTATTCCATGTTTGGGGAAGAGCTGCCTCAATGTGTAATAGCTAAAGAACAAAAGACTGCTGATAATGGCGGTATCGGAACTGGACTCATCAAGATGGGTCCGGAAAATCTGGCCACTTATCTGCATAGACTGGCAGTATATACCGCGCTGAGCAATGGGAAATAATGGAAGAGAGTTTTTCGGGGAATCTTACAAGAGAGCATCGATGGATGGTGTGCTAAATTGTGTAAAAAAAATCGGACGAATAGTTCGTTCAAATCCCACTGGGGACTACGATTTCACTGCCTACTGGAGTACTATGTTCCATTCCCATCTGTTAGATCCCTATGCAATTCCCAATTAGTTCTGGTTAATCACGGAGTAGCAATTGCGAATTGTAAGTCATCTTAGGGTCTGTTCACAAATTACGTAACACAAAAATTCGAATTTTTGACCCCCTTCCTCCCCCATGTAACGCGTAACTGAGAAAATTTTAAAGGCAGATTTTTTTTCTTCGCTGAAGCATTTGAGTTTTGGTATTTTTTAAACACTGTTAGGGACGGCACATGATCAAAAATCAAGGATTTTAAGAATGCAGCTAGTAGAAACGAAAATAGAATTTGCGATCATAACCATTTACATAGTTTAGCGGAACTGTGGTGTCGAGAAATACAATATTCGCTTGGTATTTTTACGCATATCAGTCCCGCTATGTCAGCATGCTTGATTTCGATAATGACTAATGTTCGATAACGATAAACAGCAATTACTTCAATCAGTGATTTAAAAAAAAAGACATTCAATTAAATTTTTATTCGCGTTATGCGTAACATTTGGTAGTTCCCTCCCCCTCCCCCACCTTTTAGTGTAACAAAGTATAACGCAAGTTGGACCTCCCCCTCCCCCCAAAAGCGTTACGTAATTTGTGAACAGACCCTTATGCTTCTGCTCATGCTCAACTTGCTCTGGAAAAATCACCTTCGCAATTCGTTGCATAAATAATTATAGGTTTACAGTTCGTTTTTGAGTGATAAAACGAGTTATTTTTCCTTATCAACGGAATGGGTAATTTATTAAAAACCCAACATCAGAATAGTAGTTATGACAATATTTGACTGAATTAGTTTGGGTATTTGTATTTTCTGCGTTACGTAATTAATTAAACAGTTTGATGGACAAGACATCAGAATTTTCCAAAGGCAAGTTCATCTATCGCTTCAAAGCTTATGGAGCTATGCAATTAGGCACAATAACATGGAATATGACTGTTCTTTGTAGCAACATGATTTATTGGTAAGAATGGTCATGTGAAGTACCATTTTGGTACAGATTTATCATATTAAAGCCTATTTTTCGTAATTGCAAAAAATAGCGTGTGCATCTCGTTGCAAAACTCGATTTTTTCAGCACTCGTAGTATTTACACGGCATGGATTTTTTTTTGCAACTAGTTGCACAAACTACTATTACATGCTGTATCACATGAGTTTATCTTAGATCATGTGCCTAGATAAAAAAAATGCAATTTAAATTCAATGTTGTAATCACTATAAACGATTTACCAGAAAATTGCTGTCATGAAATTCCTGAAACAAGCACACCATTAACATAAAATTTGAAAGCGTATTGTGTACACAATTAAATATTAATTTTAGTGGAATTGCAATGTCTACCGAGGGTTATTGTGACGCCGATCAAAGAACGACAAAAAATACACCCACATGTGTGTAAAAACCTACAAACGAAGTCAGACAAATCGATCGACGTCGGCAGTTTAACCTTACTGCATTGTCAGCCCCCTCTCCGAACTGTCATCCCACCGTTGTATACTTTTAACAATATGCTAACGAGGACCGGAGCGCCGTATCGTGCTTCCGGTTCTCCGATTGCTTCGCATTCATACAATCCAAGCAGAAATGTTCGCTTCATTTCGATTCGATTTTACAAACAAAGACAAATTGAGCTACAAAACTTGATACGCCCGCGGCAGCCACCCGCCTGCCGTAGGGGAAAAGAACCAGAAGAAGGGAACGGGAAACGCAGTTGAATACGGAAATGAACAAATCGTCTTTAAAATTTTCCTTATTCATGAATGTAGAGAAAATTGTCTCCAGAGTGGCGTATAAATAATTGATAAGGTTCGATGAGGGAAAGACAGGTTCGGGTTGGGTTTGTGCGAGCTCCTTCGGCTGATCATGATGGTGATGACGATGATGATAGGTTGCCGGAAAGTTTGATGTTTAGGGGAGAAACTTCTCTTTGCATACAAAATTAAACCGTCGAAATGAGCGTCTTTAATACAGCTGATTTATTTTTCATTTACTCGATGAACACTAGGCATGAGATTAATTGCGAGGAAGAATAAATTGTTTCACTCTGTCTAAATAAATTATGCGAAAAGTTTGAATGCACACAACGAAACGGTTAGGATTGGATCTCCTGAATTCAATATGATGTGACCGATTTCACTGAAAGCCTTTTCTACACCATTTACTCATTCAATAGAGTTGTGTAACCCCAGAAAGGATTATTTTCCTAAGTCTAAAATGGAACTTAAATAGTCAGTTGCGTAAGAAGAATAATGGCCTTCCGTAGAAATGTAGGCAAACTCTTTTCCCTTCTAGTTAAGTGGCATACCCTGTAATCGCTTTTCGTTATTTAATCGGCATTGATCAAAAATTGAACAGCAATCAAACAGGCAACAGGCAAATAGAGAAGACGAGCAACTTTCCTTCAAGTATCATTGCGAAACCACTGCTGCTACCGGGATTGCCATTCAGTTTATTAAAATTTCAGAAGGATGCTCAGACCATCCATTGCAATTGAGTTGAACCCACTCGTCGGAACACCGCAAGACAAATTGGTTGGTACAAACTGTGGCACAAGTTGACCTAAACAAATTCGCATGAATTTATCCCCACAACAAGAGGTGCTCCACGGGGTACAACTCACTGCACCGAGCAATTCGAAAACTATTTTTTTTCTAGACTCTTGAAAGCTCTTCGGGTCAGCTCAGCTTGAATCGTATGCAGTTGATGATGTTTGCATCACGGAGGAACAACTTAATGGATGGTAGTTGCACGTTGGCAAAATTATTACTTGGTGAAAAAATCTGCTCCCTCTCGGGAAGTCGGGTAGCAGCTTGGTTCGATTGAAACTGGCCGGCAGAACAGAGTGTGCACAACTCTGCGAGTAGACATTCTGGAGCCCGGTGGCTGTGCCAACTTGAGCTTTTTCACTTATGCTTGCAATCGTGTCGGTAGAAGGTCCAGAACGTATGTGAGAGCGTCGATTGCAGCCTTCGGTTCTGCTGCAGCAACGGTTCGCCTCGGGTCACCCCAGCACCAGTGCAGTTAATCATAAATCTTGTTTGCTCTGGAGCCAACTATTAAAACAACTACAACCGTCGGTGGTACTACATGGGGAAAACTTGTGAAATATAAAACTAAATGCATGGAAACTACTGCAGCTGTAGCTCAGCAGGGGCGCAACCAGAGCCACTTAATTTTCTGTTGTTTCTGCCACGTTGAGTTTGAAGGAAAACTCGGCCACAGAGCATCAACCGGTACTCATCCCATGTGAAGCGGGCAATAAAAGTTTCGCGGAATGTTTTCTTGGAGTACTGCAAAAACAAAATCAAGCCTGAAACGGCTCGTAAATTATGTATTCCTCGTGCACCACTTCAGATAAATAGATTAACAGATCTTGATTATTGAAAGAAAACTTTAAAACATGGTTGATGATAAATTTGTTACAGCCATTCGAACAAAGGGTTTATTCGCGCCGTCGCGGATTTCTTTCGGACACTTCAAAAAACTATTCGTTTCCAGTAGAACAGAAACACTTTTATTCGCGAACTACTTAATTTTATTAAGACACGAAAGATGATGTTTACTCCGCGACGGTTTTTTCCAACTAACTCTTTTTGTTTATTTATCCTACTTTCTATATTCTATTTACATACAATGTATATGCCTACAAAACTCAGATGATCGGAGATTCATAAGTGAGCAAAGAGAGAAGAGAAAATCATGATAACAGAGGGATGCTCAAGCAAAAAAAGACTTTCGATCAAATGTTTCTGTCTTACTTCAACAGGGTTCCTGACTTCATTCCCGGTTTACCATGCATAGAGCTGCATAGTTCAACAAATGCTGCATAGTTGATACAACAAAGCGACAAATCGGCCATTTTGGAAACCACGTGCTTTTTGCCGAGATTTTTCAAGAGCACGAGTAGAGAGAACCATAACACACATATGATGAGAAGCAATGACAGATCAATTATTTACTAATGCTGTGCAATCAACTTTAATTTCAGAACTGTACAAACATTATTACGTTAGATTTGGGTTTTCGTAAATGAGAGTTGAAAAACATGTGATTAATTTGAAATTCAAGACGGGATCAATAGGGTATAATCATAATCAATCAATAGTGTATAAAATGTATAATCAATGATTTAAAGTATCGAGGGCCGCACTTATTTTAGTCACTGTGATTGCTTTTCCGGCTTGATGTAGCACAAACCTTGGCCTAACATTTATCGTTATAAATCTTCAAATATTGCAATTTCAACCAAACCTATTTCACCAGCCGGCTTGCTTACTTTTGGCTTTGACGCTAAACATAAAAAAACAACGATGAGTATTCACAATATCTCATTCAAACCATCGAAAGTCTCGAGTGAAATGGACAAAATAATGATTCAAACATGGCCCTCAGTTGAATGTTTTTTCAGCTCACTTGGGCGAGTGATTGATGATTTCCAACCTACGAAAGATAAAGATGTGTTGCTGTTTATATTACAAGCATTTCGCGTTGAGAAATGCTCCGAAACCGAGGTTATGGGCGTGTTGGACAGAAACTCATTTACCGAGGGGATTTTCAACGGAAGCCACGAGTTTCATGTCTCTGTTTCATGGGTCAAACGGGAGTAATTGAGTCTTTCGAAACAGAAGGGACTTTTAATACAGGGAACTCTCCCTAACTCGATGTTCTGTTACTTAATATTTTCCCTAACTCAATGAAATTCAAAGTCCTTTGAATCTTGCATATTGCGCTTCCTTCGTAAGTCGACATCTCCCTTACTCGATATTCTCTAAGTCGAAGTAAGTAGGGGAGAACGGTCCAAAATGCACCCCTGGGGCAAAATGGCCTCACTTATGAAATAACTCATATAAACTGTTGTAGTACATTTATGAACGAATATTACCATTACAATTCATAATTAGTTATCCATCATTGAGCTCCATTGGAAAAATTAGCAAAATCCCTCCATATTCACGAGAATTTAACGATTTGCTATTCTTCCACCACATCCGTAAGATTGAAGTTCAATCCATTAAGAAATAACAAACAACCATGCGTTCACCATCATTTTACATGCAATTGAGTCATTCTGGCGTTTTGCCCCAGGCCTATTTTTAAAACATTTTTTAAATGCGTTAGAAAGTCATGAAAACCTTATTGTTTTGAATAGGAGGTCATTGTGAAATGTAGCTGGGTTTGTAAATTTTGCACCTATACGTTGAAATGGTTGGGTATTTTTGTTTATATGGGCGAAAACATCGAAAAAGCTTAAGGGGTGCATTTTGGATTGTTCTCCCCTAATTTCCCAATGCATTTTCACCTCGCTAACTCGATGTTGTCAGAAACAGTAAATGTATGATATATGAAGTTAGAAGTAAAAAGCGAGAAGTGAGAAATGAGAAGTAAGAAATTAGAAGTTAGAAGTGAGATATGAGAATTGAGAAGTGAAAAGTTAGTAGTGAGAAGTGAGAAATTCTAAGTGAGAAATGAGAAGTGAGAAGTGCGAAGTGAGTAGTGGGAAGTAAAAAATACAAAATGAGAAGTATCACTGTATCGAAGTGCGAAGTGAGTAGTGAAAAGTGAAAAGTATGAAATAAGAAGTAAAAAGTATGAAGTGAGAAGTTAAAATTTGGAAGTTAAAAATGAAATGTGATAAAAGAGAAATGAGAAGTCAGAAATGGGATAAAAGTTGAGTTATAAGTGAGAAGTGAAAAGTGAAAAATGAGAAGAGAGAAGTGCGAAGTGAGAATTGAGATGTGCGAAGTGAAAAATGAGAAATGAATAGTGAGAAGTGGAAAAATAAAAGTGAGAAGTAAGAAATTAGAAGTCAGAAGTGAAAAGTAATAAATGAGAAGTGAGAAGTGAGTAGTGGTAAGTGAGAAATGAGAGGTGAGAAGTGAGAAGTTCGAGGCGAGTAGTGAGAAGTGGAAAGTGAGAAAGGAAAAGTGAGAAGGGAAAAGTTGGAAGTAAGAAGTCAGTACTGAAAAGTAAAAAGTGAGGAATGAAGAGTGAGAAGTAAGTTGAGAGAAGGGAGTAGTAAGTAGTGAGATAAGAAGACCGAGGAACAAGAAGTGAGAAACGACAGACCGCATAGTGCTTTCGTGCTGTGCGGTTCTTTCTCTCTTTGCGGAAGGAAGTTTTTAATACTACCCGAAGCTATTTTAATTTCAACGGTGCTTCTTAGCGCTATTTGTACCCACTGATCCCGTTACGATCTTTGCAAGGACCCGTGCCTTCGTTTCACGTTGGACCCGTTTGCAGAAGTAAAATTCCGACAAGCGGTGGTAATCCTGCAGGGACACCGTTCTGGGAAAAACCTCTTAGAAGGTCACGTCTCCATGCTCAGCAATGAGTATTAACAAAAACAAGAGGAAGGGGAGTCTCTGAATTCTCCACTTCCTTCAAAGAAACAAGGTTTCAAGACCGTCCTGCCCAAGCGCGGAAAAAATAGAAGGAAGCTGGAGACTTCAGATATTCCTTCTAAATCTAATGTTGACATTGTTTCTTCTCCTATCGAACTGAGCAATCAGTTCGATTTGATTAATGATGAAATTGAGCAAATCGAATCTACCTTTAGCCCAGGTGATTCGATTCATGCGAAGAAACAAAGGATTCCGCCAATTGTGGTATCTGTTGCCGAGTTTTCTGGCTTTCGGAATGAAATCTTAAGTAACCTTCAGGGGATCAAGGTTTCATTTCAGATTGCTAGGAAGGGTGACTGCCGCGTTTTGCCGGGATCCTTTGACGATCGCAAACGTCTTCTTCACTATTTAACTGAGAAGCGCCATAAATTCTTCACATACGACGACAAAACTGAGCGATTGTTCAAAGTCGTCTTGAAAGGTCTCCCCAGTGATGACAAATCACTGGATGAGATTAAAATTGAAATTTCTCAATTACTTGGATTTTCACCAGTCCAAGTAATTAAGATGAAAAAAGAAATCCCATTCTGGTACTTCCCAGAGGCATTTCTCAAGAATTTTATTTAGTTCATTTTAACAAAGTGAACTAAATAATATGAAAAAGTTGGAAAAAGGCCTGTATTATGTCTCATGTCCGTGTTACATGGGAACATTTCCGCAGGCCTGGGGAAATTCAAAACCCTACCCAGTGCCGTAAGTGCCAAAAGTGGGGTCATGGAACCAAACATTGTCACATGGATGCTAAATGCATGATTTGTGGTGGAACCTCTCACGCTAAGGACGCATGTCCTGTGAGAGAAGATTCCAATAAATTTAAGTGCGCAAACTGTAGGGGCAATCATAAATCCAATTTCTGGGAATGCCCTTCACGCAAAAAAGTTTTGAATTCCCGTGCAAAATTGATGACGGGAAATTCCAATCGGATCCCAGATTCGACGGGTAGAAATTTTTCAAACGCTCAAATTTCGAAACCGGTTACCGGTCGAGCAATTCATACCCACCACAATTCACAAACAAATTTTGCCGCTCGTCAACGGGTAGCAAGCACTTCAGTACTCATTTTTCAAATGTACCTACGTATGCCAACATCGCTGCTGGTAGACAAAATTTCTCTTCTCAAAATGAGGTTTATACCCATGTCCCAACGGAAAATAACGGTCATGTTGCCGATTCAGGTAGCATGACTGCTTCCGATTTTGATTTTTTAACTGAACAATTGCATCACATGATTGATGCAATGTTCAAAGCAAATACCATTCCAGAAGCTGTTCAGGTTGGTATAAAGTACACACAAAAAATTGTTATCGGACTCCGTTTCAATGGATCCAAATAATTGTGTGAAAGTTAAATATCTTGGCTGTGCATATGCACAGCATATGTTTCGAAATGGACAAATTGATATGAAATTTGCGAAAAAGAATCCACGTGTCTTGGAGGGACTCGAACCCTCAACCTCCTACTCTCTAGATAGGCGTGATAACCCCTACACAACAAGACCACTTAAAGGTCACGTTTGCGGAAAAGCCATCAGAATCCGGTACCAACCTCCACCGCAGTTAGCTCTCTTTTTGCAAATTGAATATCTTTCGGATGCTTGATTTGCCCAATCTCACATTTGCTTTACTGTTGTAGGTCCACAGCCTGGCGAGTGCACATTGTTTATTAAACGAGAGGATCGCCTCCATGCCCCCAGCAACGGACTGGGCAGGACGGTATAGAATGCGAATTCAATCGCACTCTGCTGTGCCAAAGGCTTGCTTGGCTAAAGCATTTGATGAGTTTGATTGCCTTTACGTAAACGGTCGCGTGTACTCAGACGACTAATGACGGTGAAAGACCGACACTTGATTACAATTAATTGCATATTATTCGGCAACTCGGCCGTACGAAAACCATTTTTTTTGTTAAATAGCATATGTGCATATGTTAATAGCAACAATGTGCACTCGCTTGGCTGTGGATATACAACAGTAAAGCAAATGTGGAGATTGGGCAAATCAAGCATCCGAAAGATATTCAATTTGCAAAAAAGAGAGCTAACCGCAATTGGTACCAGTTCTGATTTTTCCTGCAAACGACCTTTAAGTGCTTGTTGTGGTTATCACGTCTATCAATATTGACAGTCCCTCCAAGACACGTGTCGCATATCAATTTGTCCATTCCATATGCTGTGCATATGATACAATAGTCAAAAATGGTTTCGGTACGGCCGAGTTGCCGAATAATACAATTAATTGTAATCAAGTGTCGGTCTTTCACCGTCATTAGTCGTCTGATACACGCGACCGTTTACGTAAAAGGCAATCAAACTCATCAAATGCTTTAGCCAAGCAAGCCTTTGGCACAGCAGAATGCGATTGAATTCGCATTCTATACCAATCCCTTGATCCGTTGCTGGGGGCATGGAGTACGATCCTCTCGTTTAATAAACAATGTGCACTCAACTTGGCTGTGGATATACAACAGTAAAGCAAATGTGGAGATTGGGCAAATCAAGCATCGAAAGATATTCAATTTGCAAAAAGAGAGCTAACCGCGGTGGAGGTTGGTACTCGGATTCTGATGGCTTTTCCGCAAACGTGACCTTTAAGTGGTCTTGTTGTGTAGGGGTTATCACGCCTATCTAGAGAGTAGGAGGTTGAGGGTTCGAGTCCCTCCAAGACACGTGGATTCTTTTTCGCAAATTTCATATCAATTTGTCCATTTCAGAAACATATGCTGTGCATATGCACAGCCAAGATATTTAGCAAAAAATGGTTTTCATGCAACAGTGAACGTAGCAGTGGGTAGGAAGGATTTAACAAATAGTTTTCATGCAGCCCAGAGTTGCCGAATAATATGCAATTAATTGTGTGAAAGTTCTAAATTGGAATGCCCGCTCACTAAAGGGTAAGGAAGATGAATTATTCAACTTCCTTTCAGTTCATAATGTGCATATTGCCATTATAACTGAAACGTATTTAAAACCAGGACTCTCCATTAAAAGAGATCCAAACTATTTTATCTACAGAAATGATCGTCTTGACAGCGCCTGTGGTGGGGTCGCCATCGTCATTAATAGACGTATCAAACATAAATTATTTTCTTCATTTGAAACCAAAGTTTTTGAAACCTTGGGAGTTTCTGTTGAAACAAATTTTGGACAATTTTCCTTCATTGCAGCCTACTTGCCTTTTCAATGCAATGGGCAGCAAAAGAATTTGCTGAAAGCTGATCTTAAAATTCTGACTCGCAACAAATCAAAATTCTTCAAACACCGTTCATGGAATAATGCTCAAAGCAATTCCAATGGTAAAATTTCATTTGAAGATTGTTCTGCAGGATATTATACTATTCAATATCCCAATGGCCCAACTTGTTTTTCATCCACTCGAAATCCTTCTACAATTGATTTGGTTTTAACGGATTCAAGTCAGCTGTGTGGCCAATTGGTAACTCATGCTGACTTTGACTCTGATCACCTTCCTGTGACGTTTGAAATCTCACAAGAAGCCATTTATAATCCAATCAGCTCTACTTTTAATTATCATAGAGCTGATTGGGATTTATATAAAACATATATCGATAGGAATTTTGATGTTGATATTCCTCTCGATACCAAAAGTGATATTGATAATGCTCTCGTATCTTTGACAAATTTAATTGTCGAAGCCAGAGGCATTGCAATTCCGAAATGTGAAGTTAAATTCAACTCCATTATTATTGACGACGATCTTCAGCTACTGATCCGTCTTAAAAATGTGAGAAGAAGGCAATACCAAAGAACTCGCGATCCCGCGTTGAAAGTTATTTGGCGAGATTTGCAAAATGAAATTAAAAAACGTTTCGCTATTCTGAGAAATACCAACTTTGAGAATAATGTCTCGAAGTTGGATCCCAGTGCGAAATCCTTCTGGAAATTAACAAAAATTCTTAAAAACCTCAAAAGCCAATTCCAGCGCTTAAAGAGGAAATAAAATTTTAATAACAAATGGCGAAAAGGCACAAAAACTTGCTCAGCAGTTCGAGAGTGCCCATAATTTTAGTTTAGGTCTCAATAGTCCAATTCAGGATCAGGTTACACGGAGCTCCGAAAACATTCTCAATCAAGAGAATGTTTTTGACCCTTCGTTGGGAACTAATTTGGATGAAGTGAGATCTATTACTAAAAAAATTTAAAATATGAAAGCCCCGGGTTATGATGGTATTTTCTACATACTTATCAAAAAACTTCCTGAGAGCTCTTTATGCTTTTTGGTTAATTTATTTAACAAATGTTTTCAATTGGCATACTTCCCAGATAAATGGAAAAACGCCAAAATTGTTCCAATTTTGAAGCCGGACAAAAATCCAGCTGAGGCTTCTAGTTATCGCCCAATCAGTTTGCTTTCTTCAATAAGCAAACTGTTTGAAAAGATTATTTTAAATAGAATGACAATTCTATTTTTGCTGATGAGCAATTTGGTTTTCGCCATGGGCATTCAACCACTCATCAGTTATTAAGAGTTACGAACTTAATTCGGCTCAACAAATCTGAAGGATATTCGACTGGAGTTGCTCTTCTTGATATAGAAAGCATTTGACAGTGTTTGGCATGAAGGTTTGATTGTAAAATTGATGAATTTTAATTTTCCTCTGTACATCATTAAACTGATCCAAAATTATTTATCAGATCGCTCACTGCAGGTAAACTATCAGAATTCTAAATCTGATAGATTACCTGTAAAACTAGTGTCCCCAAGGCAGCATACTGGGGCCCATTTTGTATAACATTTTACTTCTGACTTACCTGATTTACCACCAGGGTGTCAAAAATCTTTGTTTGCAGATGACACGGGTCTCTCAGCCAAAGGGCGTAGCCTTCGTGTCATTGTAGTAGATTGCAAAAAAGTTTGGATATTTTCTCCACTTACTTGCAAAAATGGAAGAATTTCCCAGATATGCTTCAAAACTCAGCTTATAATTTTCCCACATAAGCCGAGAGCTTCTTATTTGAAACCTTCTAGCAGACATATTGTCACTATGAATGGGGTTCCAATTAATTGGTCTAGCGAAGCTAAATATTTAGGACTTCTGCTAGATCAAAAATTAACTTTAAAAATCACATTGAAGGCCTTCAAGCCAAATGTAACAAATATATTAAGTGCCTATATCCACTTATAAACAGAAAATCAAAACTTTGTCTTAAGAACAAACTTTTGATTTACAAACAAATTTTAGACCTGCCATGTTGTATGCTATGCCAATATGGGCTAGTTGCTGCAATAATACCAGAAAGAAGGCACTCCAGAGGATTCAAAATAAAATTTTGAAAATGATTCTGAAGTTGCCTCCGTGGTATAAGTACCAATGAACTTCATAGAATTTCTAATATTGAGACATTGCAACAAATGTCCAACAAAATAATTTCAATTTTAGACAAAAATCGTTGCAATCTTCTATTGCAACGATTAACTCCTTGTACCCTTAGTATAAAATAGGTTAAGTTTAGTTTAAGTTGAAAACATTGTAATTCCTACATGGTTCAGTTCAAGCAGAGGAAAAATTCTAACTGCCAGAGGCAATTGGAAATGTATTAATAATAACTAAAAGCGTAACATAGCAAATAAGGATGATAGTGTTAAGAAAACACGGAACACCTAGTCTAAGAGATGAATGCATGTATTAGATAATTAGCAAATAAAATTAGTAAAAAAAAAAAAAAAAGTGAGAAACGAGTTTTTCTTTCTCTTTTCTTCTTTTTTTATCTTCGTTCTTCTGTCTTCCTTCTCCTTTCTTTCCACTCACTTCACACTACTCAACATCTCGCTTCTCACTTCATAATTATCACCTCTCCTTCTCACCCTTTGCTTCTGTTTTTCTCACTACTCACATCTTATTTCTCACTTCGCAATTATCATATCTCACTGCTCATCACTTTCTTCTAACTTCTCATTATTCACTTTCTATTACTCACATGTTACTGCACACATCTCAATACACAATACTCATTTCCGCTTCTTAGTACTCAACTCACTTCTCACAACTCTGTACGCATTTCGAATATCTTATTTCTCACTTGTCAGTTCTCGCTGTTCACCATTCACTTCGAACATCTCACTTCTCACTTTACTCAATAAGGAAACGAATTTTAATCATTTGACTTAGCGACATGTGGCCAAACACAATGTGTTCCATATCTCGATACCTCCATAACTCGATGGTCCCTTCAATATCGAGTAAGAGAGTGTTCACTTTAGGAAGAAATTCTTCGAGTGCTGTGTTAAAATAACTCTTCACAGTGGTGTGGTAAATAAGTTGGATTATGGATGGCGCTCGCATGCATTGAGATAAAAATATTGTGATATATTTAAGATCAATAGGCATTATCCCAATATTTCTGCCAGCATATTGCCCGTTTCATAATCCGATCGAGCTTATTTTCGGATTGGTGAAACGGTTCCTGGGACGTCACTATAAGGAAAATGGCAAGACTCCCCTATCACTAACTGCTGCTGCCGCCCTCACTAAATTCATGGCTCACCCATCTACGGATCTTTTTCGAAAGTGCGGGTATGCAGGAGAAACTTTTGATCCTTTAGTTGGACTGCTTTAAGCCCTAAATAAGCGATTTTAATAACTTTATATCATAAATATTCGAAATAATCGTTTCAAATAAAAACCTCAAAACACAAAAATCTACGACTCAAATTGTTTTATTTAATAAGTTTACATAAGTAAGGGAGACTGGGGAGACTTGATTCCCTTTTCTGATTTCCGATCAGGGTGTCGACTCAAATTTGAGAATGAAATTCCCTGACTTTCCCTGACTTTCCAGACCATTTCTCGAAAAATTCCAGGTATGAAAAATGTGTTTTTTTAATTCCTAGAAGCATATGAAAATCTCTGCATGCTTGATTCCTGTCCATATGAGTTCCTGAGTTACTGGAAGCCTAATCACTTCTGAAGCAGAACATTAAGGATATGTAGAATTTAATAGGTAGTTCTGGTCGTTCACAAAGAATCAAGTAAATGCGCAGAACTCCTGGAAGGTTTTCATAATTCACATCTTTCCAAAATTAGCTCAATGTTATAAACTTTATGGTGCAATCATCCACCATTGGGAATTCACACGGACTCCAATCCCTACAAGCTCACATAAATCCATGCAGCACTTACAGCCCAGAAACACATTCTAACCATGCAATACTGCATACACTCAGGTCGTTTAATATTTGTCGATTGGGGCCTTAGCCAATGGAAAAATGTCAAAAAATAAAAAAGGTCATGTTTGTAAAGAAGTGGCATAACTAGTCTCATATGCTAAGGGGAGCTACACCTACTCAATTTATTTTATCGATTTTTAGATGTTTGCCAAAAGGGAATCGATGGTCTTGAAATTCCAGCAATGTTTTATTTATAAAAAGTTCAACTACTTTCAACTAGATGTAAGAGTACAACAGGCAATGAAACTTTATAAGGAACATCTAATGGAGTTTTTTTTATAGAACTCGTGGAAACATGTTTGAAGATTCCTTGGCATATTTTGTGTATGAATTCTTCAACGGAGACATTTCAATTCAAATTTGAGTAAACCTACAAAGTTTTTGGAGCGGAGCTTTGGAAAAAATCTACTAAACATCCATCAAGGAGTTCCAGGATTAAACTGTTGAGCGGGCTCTTGGAAATCCTCTGGGATTTTTGTTTATGTTTCAGTGAGTGATTCTGAAGTAATTTAAAAAAAATTCTGAAGGGAGTAATTGTTTTCACAAAATATACTAAAGCATTTTCACTGAAGTAATTTCTGGACAAAATTCTCAAAAATTAACCAAAATATTTCCTGATAAAATTGTTTTACAAACATCAAAAGCAACGAATGTTAAACTGAAACATTACCATTGACAACAACATTATCCTCCTCTTGCGTCCGAGTATGGTTATGGAGTATTGATGATTAAGTATTTGAACGAACTTTCAAAACTTTTTTTGTTTAAAGGGAACATGACTGATGAGAAAACCGCAAAAAAAATCAAAACTACTCCGACACAAATCCACTCCAACTAAATAATCTAAAGTATTAGAGGGGACTTAAAAAAATTATTTGTATCAGACCTCAACAGTGACCATTTGAACAACATGGCTTTGGAACCTGTGTTATTGCTTAGAGTATAATAGAAACAAACTCGATTACAATGGGGTACATGGAATGGGCCCGGAGTAAACTTTTAGTCTAGAGACTGCCAACGGTCACACAAAAAAAGCTTTATAGCTTGATGGTGAAAATGGTTGTCGACTGTAACTGCCTCGGAGTATTGTTTTGTTTATCGGCTATGCAGTCTGATTACCAGCTAAAACGCCAGCATATTGGTGTTTAGCATATTGCTCGAAATAAAAAAAAAATCACTATAAATTTTCAATTTTGGGTTTTGCGATTTTTTTCCCTGACCTCAATCGAAATTCCCTGACTTCCCCTGACATTCCTGGTCCTGACAATTGAAATTCCCTGACTTTTCCTGACGTTCCAGGTTTTTCCAGGTAGTTGACACCCTGTCCGATGTATCACAGCCAAAAATAAATAAACTTTCGCGATTTCCACACAGACTCTCTAAGAAATATAATATTTAACTTTACTGATTATGCCAGTCTTTAAATTATTGTTGTTATTGATACGCAATCGATTTTTTGGAGTGCTGTCAAAAATCGACTTTTTAAATTTTCGGGGGAAATTGAACTAGAACTTTTTTTTTTGATAAAATTAGAAAGGTGCCCTCAGATTTTTTAAATATTTTTCCTTCAAAATACGCGGAATTTTCGAATGGCTGTGCGTATACATGAACGATTTTTGTAATTAAATTTGACAGCACATGCAACTTTAAAATTTGGGGAGACTTGATCCCCTTTCAATGATATCTACGCAATAAATAATTTTTAAATCTGTCAAATCTACAAAAAATTAGAAGCCTGAGAACAGATTTATATTTTTTTGATTTTTTTCGCAAAATTTTTGTATGGGTGACTAATGGGGGATCAAGTGTCCCCGTATTGAGGCCATAGCTTCAAATTCAAATATCCTGAAACTTTGATGGAATGTTAGCATTGTTATCAGTACAGATCGTTAGGCATATTTATGGCGTTGTGCTGTGAAAATACGAAAGCATTTGGTCATTGTTATGAAAAGTTGTTCAAATTTTGCGTGGCCAATTAAAAAAAACTTCAGGAAGGTCAAAAAATACAAACCACCCTGCAGAATAAATAAGGTTGTCATTCCAAAAAATAATTCACATAAAGGTCATTTGTCTAGAGGATCTATACTAACGCTAGAAAAAAACTACTTTAGTTCTCTATAAAACAGGGGGTGATCAAGTCTCCCCACCTTCCCCTTATTATACTTTGATAACTAATCGATAACAGGCATGTCTATGACAAGTGATGCCAGCTTCCTGCCGAACTGGGTTTCTTCCGGTGGCAAAGATTCTTGCATAGCATCCAACATTGAACGAGAAGTGTCCACCCGCGTTTTAAGACAATGCAGCTCTTTTTTAATCTGGTTCACACTGTCCGCAATTGAATCTATTTTGATACAAAAGTTACTCACCGGTGTTGAAATACTGTCAGTAATATTGATTGCTACCTGTAGCCCATAGCGAGTACTGTTTAACTGATTAGCTTCAGAAACTGGTGCAGCACAAGCGCAGATATTCGTCGGGAGGAGCGGGCTAAGTGGGCTCATGGCAAGGCAAAACCATAGAGAACTAAAGATATCGCCTTGGAATATGCCCCTCCTGATGCTGAGAGTCCTGGACTGTAACACCTTTTCTCCATCTGTAATGTTTAGGGATGTGCTCAACATACCCATAGCGTGCCGCATTAGACGAATTTCGCGCCAACCCTTCTATGGGGCTGGCAGCACCATCTCAGAATCGAATGAAACTTGGTGGGCATAAAGTTATGGTATTTCTAAGCCACTCTGCATACTTAGTTTTTCAAAAAAATGTCAAGAGTAACATTTGATAAGGGCCTAATTTTTTTTCATTGATTTTTTAAAAATCGATGTAACTCTAAAATGACAAGACCTACAAAAAAGTGTAGTATGGCGGACTGTCGTGAAATTCCCTGAAGTTTTTTGGAAAAATATCCAAAAAATAAAAAACCAATTTCTACACTGAAAAAAAATAGTTTTAAAAATTAAAATCGATATTACAAAAAAACCTTATCTCAGAAATCGGTGAAATTTTTTCTGCAGATAGGTATTTCAATTATCTAACTTTTCTGGGAATGATGTTCCTGTGACATATTTAAGGTAAAAAGTTTTTCTAACAAAAACTTTTTCCATGTCCATATTGAGTGAAAAAATATCAGCGTGTTTTATGCCTACAGCGCCAAATATAGGTTCAGCAGCCTATCATAAACCAACGAAACATTTTGGACGTATAAAAATTTATTTAGGAAGCAATTTAGCATAATCTAACATATTTGTGGACCAACATTTGAAAAGGGTTTATATTTTCTTTGACTTTTTGTATCGAAATAACTTAAAAACAATTGAGTTTACAAAAAAAAATAATTGCTTTGAAAACGGGCAAATGTTGCGGAAACGAAATTGAAGTGATATTTAATTGTAATACAGGTCAGACTCGATTATCCGGAGTAACGATTTTATTTTCACTCCGGATAATCGAATCACCACAAAAAAAATCAAATTTGCAATTAAATAACAAAAAAACTTATGTTTTATTTTATTTGCAGTGGTGTAGTCAGAATTTATTTGAGAAAAACATTGATTAATCCACCTAGCAAAATCGGTGACTTTCTGGTGTAATATGGAAAAATAGTATTTTTGCCAAAACTTTTGAGTCTGCCGATGACAGCACTGTGTACAGACTCGAAAGGCACGTTATTGGTCTGTACTTGGCTGGGTTCAAAGTGTTCCGGTCCTTCGGCAGAGGATAAGTGACACCCTTAGTGACACCCCCCTTCGTCTGCCATCCACACCCCATCGGCGTTGTGTATGACGGGGTTCTCCCATAGATTAGCTTAGCTTAGCTTTGACTGACTACACATATCTATGGTTGCTACTCCGTGATTGACCAGAATCAGTGAAATTGCACAAAGAATCAACTGAATGATTGACTGGGATTGTTCAAGCATTCTCAGTGTGCAAGTTTCAGTGAGTCTAAAATTCAAATGATCAATAACGGCGCCGGCCACGTCCTTGTAGTCAGTTAGGAAGAAGGAAGGAATATTAGTAGGTGGTTTTGCTATTTTGAAGACCGTGTTTACCTCTGCGTCTCCACAAAAACCACAGGAAGGATTATCAGTTAATTGGTAGGCATCGTTGGATCTGGATTCACTCTGATAAGCGATACGACCGTGTCATTCTTTATACACAGTGATTTTACCTAGCCATGAATCGGGCGCGAAAAGTAGTACAAACTGACTACCGGCCTATCGCGCCATCCTTCTGCTGTCCGAAACAAGAGAAATCTCGCACTGAACTGATTTTTATTACCGGCCGCGCAAAGCAGAACACAATATTTCGGCCGATCGCGCCATCGTTCTGCTGTCGAAACAAGAGAAATCTCGCAATGAACTGATTTTTATTTTTTTGTTTTTCCGCAAACGTGACCTTTAAGTGGTCTTGTTGTGTGGGGGTTATCACGCCTATCTAGAGTAGGAGGTTGAGGGTTCAGAGTCCCTCCAAGACACGTGGATTCTTTTTCGCAAAATTCCATATCAATTTGTCCATTTCGAAACATATGCTGTGCATATGCACAGCCAAGATATTTAACAAAAAAAATGGTTTTCGTACGGCCGAGTTGCCGAATAATATGCAATTAATTGTAATCAAGTGTCGGTCTTTCACCGTCATTAGTCGTCTGAGTACACGCGACCGTTTACGTAAAGGCAATCAAACTCATCAAATGCTTTAGCCAAGCAAGCCTTTGGCACAGCAGAGTGCGATTGAATTCGCATTCTATACCGTCCGCGGTCCGTTGCTGGGGGGCATGGAGTGCGATCCTCTCGTTTAATAAACAATGTGCACTCGCTTGGCTGTGGATATACAACAGTAAAGCAAATGTGGAGATTGGACAAATCAAGCATCCGAAAGATATTCAATTTGCAAAAAGAGAGCTAACCGCGGTGGAGGTTGGTACTCGGATTCTGATGGCTTTTCCGCAAACGTGACCTTTAAGTGGTCTTGTTGTGTAGGGGTTATCACGCCTATCTAGAGAGTAGGAGGTTGAGGGTTCGAGTCCCTCCAAGACACGTGGATTCTTTTTCGCAAATTTCATATCAATTTGTCCATTTCGAAACATATGCTGTGCATATGCACAGCCAAGATATTTAACAAAAAAATGGTTTTCGTACGGCCGAGTTGCCGAATAATATGCAATTAATTGATTTTTATTACCGGCCGCGCAATGCAGAACACAATTAATATTTCGTCCGATCGCGCCATCGTTCTGCTGTCCGAAACAAGAGAAATCTCGCACTGAACTCTATGACGGGGTTCTCCCATAGATTGAACTAAAACTGCGTGACTTCTCCAATCTCCGGAAGGCCTTCGCCAAAGTCGGCTTTGTCATTTCGGATGTGGTTGTAGAACTCCCTTTCGTTGATGTTGAACATTCGATTTTGCTCCTTCCGCTTCGAACATTCTCCATAACGTCGCAGTCGTTTAGCAAGAGCACTCAACCGCTGTACGTGGGTGTCGAGGATCTTAGTTATGTTCGCTTCGGTGAGATCACGAATTTCTGTGGGTTTCACAATTTCAGAAACATTCCGAACTAGCCTCTTTGATCGATTCCCCGGCTTGTACTATGTTAATCGATCAACCTTTGACCGCAGTGTGGCGATGCGGGTCTCCAGACGTCGCATCCACGCGGGTGTTTGTACTTTGGGGCGTGCGCGTCCATCACTCTCACCTTGTGGGCGCGTTTGCAATCCCAACGTTCTTGCAACAGCCACTGCAGCCGAATACACGATCAATTTCAGCTCCTCAAGGTTCTCCATGGTTTCCAAGTACTGTGGCAAAATATCCTGGTTAAGGATGCTTACTGCACTCGTCAACCGATAGGAGTTTTGCAACTTTGGTATCCGATGTTGGGACATGGGGTCTGTCTCACGGAACTGGGTAACTGCTGTGCCCATATGATTGGCTAGTTCGTCCTTCAATTGCTGTCGTTGCAATTCCACTGTTGGTCCTGGAGCGGTGGGTGCAATCGAATTGCGACGGTTACTTGCGATTGATGCATCCATTCCAACAAAGCTCCTTCTCGGCGTTTTCGCTCGATCTTGCCTCCTCCTTCTCTCCTAATTCCCTCTGCACTTCCCGCTTGATGTGCTCTACGTCTTCTGGAGTCAGCATATTATGTGACATAATAGCTCTCTGGCGTGTGTACAACTTGTTCCGGTCAAACAAGTGCAAGTGTTCCGGACTCGGTGCAAGTGCAACGTGTCAAGAGAGCAGCTTCGTTGCTTAAATGGCAAAAGAGCATGGGACACACCGCAGTCAAAGGTCGTTGGACCCACAGACTGATTCAGATGTGTCCAACTGGGTTGATAGGAAGCCCAAGCAGCACAATTCAAGTGAATCTTGTTGCAGCAACCTAATTGTGACTGGATCTGGTCACATATAAGTTACTGTGATCTATATGTAACATATGTGCTACTCGGGAGCATGGTCAAGTCAACTTCCACCTAACACAGGTGTTGTCTGAACATGGCTGCTTTAAGAAATTCCTACACAGGTTTGGCTTCGCAGATTCTGCGAATCGGCAGAGCATGTGATGTTCGCATGCCCGCGATTCGAGATAGAACGCAATGCCATGCTGCTTATTAGTGGTATGGATACAACCCCGGACAACCTCGTCGAGAGGATGTGCCGGGAGGAAGCTATATGGAATGCGGTGAACACAGCATCTCAACAGATTATGTCGAAACTGCAGCGGTGGTGGCGTCTTGAACAAAACCAATGTGTGCAGTAAGGGCACCTGTGATGCAGTGAACACTTTGCTCACCCCGACAACCAACATGTCGGGGGTGGGCTGCGGGGACCTCAGTATGTAGATATAGAGGTCATTGCGGTTCACGCGCGGTGGTTGTTGTCGAGGTGCTCGTCTCCACCGTGAGATTATGATACGGACCGTTAGGTTACTGTCATAGCTTGCGATCGACGGGTGGTGAGGTAGCCACCCTTGAAGTCGATGTTGTGTGTATTGACGTCAAGTGCGTTAGCATAGGCGTGAGCGTTTTCAATAATCCCCCCATACCCATCCCCACACTACCTGAGTACCTCCTCAGGTGTCTGGTTGCAGATTTTCGTTTGCTTGCTCAAGAAAAAAAAAAAAAAAAAAAAAAAAATGGGGTGCAAACCGAGGGAACCTCTCATTGAACATCTCCAGCATCGCCGGTCTGCCAGACATATCCGTCTCCATCCTGGTGCAAACGTAGTAGCAACGGATCACGTACTGATTCCTTTCCCTTGTCCACATGATCCGTTGCCATCGGCGGCGCGCTAACGTGAGTGATTGACGTAGATCAACCACAGCAACATCAGCAGGTGCAGCATTGCCTTGATGATTTCTTCTGCTGCCGTTTTTGCCTTGTCGCTGTTGCACCTCTCGTTCCTCTAGCCGCTGGCCGCTCGCTCTGTCCCCCGTTCCAGGACCAGCTCCAGTAGGGGCTCCCTCCTCGGGCAATCGCATGGGTGGTATTCTTCTTGAGCCTAACTCCATATCTGGGTGTGCTTTCATTCCCGGAAGCAACGGGTTCTGTAAAATTATTTAATTCTTTCTAGTGCTAAATAGCTAGGTTCAAGCGCCAGTGCTCGCCCGAGAGTGGTTTTTCATTGGCACTTGTAGGAGTTGGGCCTTCAGCTCCACCATCTCGAAATGGTGGTTTTTCATGGACGCCCAGGGTATTTCACCTGAGCTCCCACCTACCTTGGCCCACCTGGCCTTGCTCGAAATTGCCAGTTTGATTCGCAGTTTTGACGTAGGACTTACGTCTCTTTACTATACCGGGTGTCATTTCAATTTTTTTAAATCGACCGCGTTACGCTGTGTTGAAAGATTTCAAACGTAAATAGATTTTGCCCTATTGAACAGTTTTCTGCAGTTAACCACTCAATCAACAGCGTTCAAGTATGCCTTTCATATTCATGCTTGATAATATCCGAAAACTTGTTTCAATAGGCCCAAAACTGTTTTCAAAGCAAAATATTGAATTCACGAGAACCTATAAATATGAGTACCGCATCATTCTTGCATCATTCCATTGCCACGCTCTGATTGGTGCAGACGTCAGCGAGCTCTGAGCTCTCACTAGGTCAGGAAGGCATAAAAAAGCACAGCACGATTTTTTTCCTCTCAATCTGGCCCTGAGATCCCGAGCAAGAACAGGCAAAGCAACCACAGCATCGCCAGAACTTTTGAAGTATTGCTCCATCGTCAGCATCATCGGCATTTTCGGTCCGGCATTGTCGAGGCCACCGCACAAAGGATAAGCCTACCGGACAGTAAGCGCGGCTCGGCGGTGTGACGATAGACTGTCAATGACAACACTGATCAAGATGAATTATTGACAGTGGCTGATTTTCTACCCGCCACTTCCACAGCCAGGCGCTATCGTATATGCGCAAATAGCCGGCATGAGTTAACCTCCAGAAATTGATATGGCGAAAGACATCTAACGCGGGTTTTCTCAAAATTAGGAACTTTTCATGAAAAACTATATGGTACCGGTTATGATGGATGGTGTTCGCTAGTACGCCTACCAAATATTTTTTTTTGATTAAGGTGCTTAAATTTGAGAAATCGAACCTTAGATGCCTTTCGCCACACTAATTCAGAAAGTTAACTTCTAGTGTGCCCTGTATACGTTCAAAGTGGACGATTCATTGATCAAGTTTTCAAGATCTACTAAAGAGTTTTTCGCAGTAGAATCGTTTTAAAAATTTAATTAGCTTGCGTGACAACCCTTCAGGATAGAAATTGTGCTTGGGTGCCAATCCAATATTCTAGAGATAAAATGTTATGCGTGATTTTTCATAAATAGCGTCAAAACTAACAGTGGATAATTTTCTGATGTAACCGCTGATTTAAGATTCATAAGATGTCCAAATCTCTCCACATAATCTTATTTGGATAAAAAAACACCGATAACATCAAACAATAATAAACTATCAATCGATTTTTCATCAAATGTTGGATTTTTTTGACATTGATAAATATATATATAGATAAACATTTACTTCCGGGTGTTTCCTTCCTTCTACTACTAACAATGTTGTCTCAGAAAAGAACACGTACTTCCCACCTGAACTGCAATTCTAAGCTCGCTTGCCCGGCTTATTGGCCTGTATCAAGCGAAAAGTCCCGTTAGGAAATAGACGCCAGCAGCGAGCAACAAGCGTAAAAGAGAAGAAGCCCTTCTCGAGCGCGTTGATGATGATGACGCTTTGGCTGACAAAGAAGCGGGATACAAGACACTAGCTGATTGGCCAAGAGATAGCCAATTGGGAAGCAGAGAAGATTCAAAATAAAGTAGGTATAAAAGAAAAGTGCTAGAAATTCGCGGTTATTTGAAAAGATCGTTTTCTTACGTTTTGCACTTAGCCGAAGCAAACAGCCTTTTAAGGCTCTAAGAGTTAAAAATAATGTTCTTCAGTCGCTATCGCACGCATTAGGAAGCCCTTCAGTGGAGGGGCTGAGATACAATCTACATCCTGCTAGAGCCAACTTGTGCACAGAAAAAATAATGAAAAATAAACAGCGCGTAAAACTTGACATGCGAAAATTTACGCTATTCTACGCTGAAATGGTCCTCTTGCCAACAAGATTGCTTACAACTTGTATGCAATATTGACGATTCACGTTGAATATTGTATCCATTCAGGCTATATTCCGTATGGAATTACGCTAATAATGGCGTTCCATTTATGTGCATGTTTTTTAGCGTAAATTTCAATGGATTTTTCTAACTGTGTGGCTTATTTCAGGCAGTCCTTCAGTGGGAAGGTTGCCACTGTCGAGGCTAATATTCCGTGACCGGACAGATACTTCCTGAATTTTTTTTGATGATTCTTGTTCGAGGTAGATTTGATTTCTGTGTCGGTTTGATGAGAAGATTTTGCCAAGGAATGGTATGCAACGCCGATTATTAGCATTAGCATTAGCATTGAGCAATTTGCGCAAATTCGTAGGTGGTACAAGCCTGGACTATTGTGTGAGAGTAGCATCACTTTCATCCGTTACCACAGATATTGATTTGGGACTAATCACTATCTCTTAGATGGAAGCAATGCACTCTCTCCAATAGTCCAGATCTGTCCTGGCCACGTCCTTGCGAATGCTGGGGAAGGGGAAGGATGGTTAGTCGGACACCTACTTAAGAAAGATGCAGAGAACTCTACGACCTCTCATAGGTGCCACCGGAGGTTTTGTTAGTGTGGAAGGTTATAACAGTAGGAATTGTGTTGGTAGAACGTGAAACACAGAAAGAACTATGATAGAAATACAAAGTAGGAAAGGGACGAGCCTGGAATTTAATCCACGACCTCCTACTCATAAGGCAGAAGCGGTAGCCACTAGACCACCGAGCTCGTCTGGTATGCAACGCCGATTATTTATCCAAAAAAAGTTGATGTGGAAAATTTGGACATATTATGTATCTTAAAGGCATGGTCAAGTCAAGTCCTACGTCCACTTAGCGGTTATGTCACAGATATTACCCACTGTTCGTTTTTTTTTCACAATAGAAAAATGATAAAGCCAATTGGTCAACAGGGTAATTGTGTTTACCTAGTGATACTTCATCATTTGATTAAAAGAAGGCTTTTGGAAACATTGACTGACTTTTGAAGAAGGGATCAAACCCACAATCGCCTTATTCCGGGCAAATGCCTACTTTTAAAGAAGCAATCACATCCACCATCCAAAAGGAAGCACATTAATCATTGCTTTTCACTGGGCGAACTATGATTCCGATGAAGGGTAACAATTATCATACATTTATACCCAGAAAACGCATGCTTTCTTTGAAAGGTTTTTTTAAGCTGTTCATTATAATCCCAAGTGCCCTTTCATGTCAGAAAATGACCTTAGGCCAAATTGTGTATTATACCAGCGGTTCTCAACCTGGGGTACATGTACCCCTGGGGTACCTTCAGCTGGCCCAGAAATTTACCTCGGACAAAAGTGCATAATGGCGGATGTATTACAATTATTTATCAATCTTATTGATAAAGTATTGACAATTGATTTTTTTTATTTCAAAACTTGTCGTGTAGATAATAATAAGTATGGCGTTCAGTAAATTAAAGTCAATTGAATCCTGCCCTTCATAACCAGCACAGTGTATGAAGGGCTGCGGGACGAAATATCAACAGGATAAAACGTCGAATGAATATGCTTCTTAACTAAAATATAGAGTCTAAAGGTTCTGAAGCCACCATTTGAAAGGCATGAAGGCACAAGGATTGTTAGCCTCTTTTTACGCCTTTCTCAGATGCCTCCTTGTAATATGCTCGGAAGCGTCTTTTTAAGAGACATCCTTTCAAAAGACTCGGAAACCAATTTTTCAGAGGCGGAGAAGCATCTTTTCAAGAGGCTTGGAGGCTCCATTCAAAAGGGTTGGAAGCCTGATTTCAAGAGGCCCGGAAACCACATTTCATGAGGTTCAGAAGCCTCCTTTCAAAAGGCTCGGAAGCCTTCTTTCAAGAGGCTCGAAAGCCTCCTTTCAAGAGACTCGGAAGCCTCCTTTCAAGAGACTCGGAAGCCTCCTTTCAAGTAGCCCGGACCACTCCTTTCAAGAGGCTCGGAAGCCTCCTTTCAATAGGCCCGGAGGCCTCCTTTCAAGAGGCCCCAAGAGGCCCCAAGAGACCCGGAAGCCTCCTTTCAAGAGGCCCAGAAGCCTCCTTTCAAGAGGCCCGGAAGCCTCCTTTCAAGAGGCCCGGAAGCCTCCTTTCAAGGGGGCCCAGAAGCCTCCTTTCAAGAGGCCCCAAGAGGCCCAGAAGCCTCCTTTCAAGAGGCCCAAGCCTCCTTTCAAGAGGCCCGGAAGCCTCCTTTCAAGAGGCCCGGAAGCCTCCTTTCAAGAGGCCCGGAAGCCTCCTTTCAAGAGGCCCAGAAGCCTCCTTTCAAGAGGCCCGAAGCCTCCTTTCAAGAGGCCCAGGAAGCCTCCTTTCAAGAGGCCAGAAGCCTCCTTTCAAGAGGCCCGGAAGCCTCCTTTCAAGAGGCCCAGGCCTCCTTTCAAGAGGCCCGGAAGCCTCCTTTCAAGAGGCCAGAGCCTCCTTTCAAGAGGCCCAGGCCTCCTTTCAAGAGGCCCAGAGCCTCCTTTCAAGAGGCCAGGAAGCCTCCTTTCAAGAGGCCCGAAGCCTCCTTTCAAAGAGGCCCAGAAGCCTCCTTTCAAGAGGCCCGGATGCCTCCTTTCAAGAGGCCCGGAAGCCTCCTTTCAAGAGGCCAGGAAGCCTCTTTTCAAAGAGGCCCAGAAGCCTCCTTTCAAGAGGCACGGAAACCTTTTTTCAAGAGGCCCGGAAGCCTCCTTTCAAGAGGCCCAAGCTTCCTTTCAAGAGGTCCGGAAGCCTCCTTTCAAGAGCCCCGGAAGCCTCCTTTCAAGAGGCCCGGAAGCCTCCTTTCAGGAGGCCCAGAAGCCTCCTTTCAAGAGGCCCTGAAGCCTCCCTTTCAAGAGGCCCAGAAGCCTTCTTATAAGAGCCCCGGAAGGCCTCCTTTCAGAGGCCCAGAAGCCTTCATTCAAGAGAGTCCAGAAGCCTCCTTTCAAGAGGCCCCGGAAGCCTCCTTTCAAGAGGCCCGGAAGCCTCCTTTCAAGAGGCCAGAAGCCTCCTTTCAAGAGGCCCAGAAGCCTCCTTTCAAGAGGCCAGAAGCCTCCTTTCAAGAGGCCCAGAAGCCTCCTTTCAAGAGGCCAGAAGCCTCCTTTCAAGAGGCCCAGAGCCTCCTTTCAAGAGGCCCAGCCTCCTTTCAAGAGGCCCAGAAGCCTCCTTTCAAGAGGCCCGGAAGCCTCCTTTCAAGAGGCCCAGGCCTCCTTTCAAGAGGCCCTGAAGCCTCCTTTCAAGAGGCCCTGAAGCCTCCTTTCAAGAGGCCCTGAAGCCTCCTTTCAAGAGGCCTGGAAGCCTCCTTTCAAGAGGCCCGGAAGCTTCCTTTCAAAAGGGCCCGGAAGCCTCCTTTCAAGAGGCCCTGAAGCCTCCTTTCAAGAGGCCCTGAAGCCTCCTTTCAAGAGGCCCTGAAGCCTCCTTTCAAGAGGCCTGGAAGCCTCCTTTCAAGAGGCCCGGAAGCTTCCTTTCAAGAGGCCCAGAAGCCTCCTTTCAACAGGCCAGGAATCCTTCTTCCAAGAGGCCCGAAGCCTCCTTTCAATAGGCCTGGGAGCCTCCTTTCCAATGGGCCTGAAGCCTGCTTTCAAGAGGCCCAAGCCTCCTTTCAAGAGGCCCAGGCCTCCTTTCAAAGAGGGCCCGGAAGCCTCCTTTCAAGAGGCCAGGCCTCCTTTCAAGAGGCCCGGAAGCCTCCTTTCAAAAAGGTCAGAAGCCTCCTTTCAAAAGGTCTGGAAGCCTCCTTTCAAGAGGCCCGGAAGCCTCCTTTCAAGAGGCCCGAAGCCTCCTTTCAAGAGGCCAAGCCTCCTTTCAAGAGGCCCGGAAGCCTCCTTTCAAGAGGCCCGGAAGCCTCCTTTCAAGAGGGCCCAGAAGCCTCCTTTCAAGAGGCCCAGAAGCCTCCTTTCAAGAGGCCCAGAGCCTCCTTCAAGAGGCCCAGGCTTCCTTTCAAGAGGCCCAGGCCTCCTTTCAAGAGGCCCGGAAGCCTCCTTTCAAGAGGCCAGGCCTCCTTTCAAGAGGCCCAGAAGCCTCCTTTCAAGAGGCACGGAAGCCTCCTTTCAAGAGGCACAGGAAGCCTCCTTTCAAGAGGCCCAGGCCTCCTTTCAAGAGGCCCGGAAGCCTTCCTTTCAAGAGGCCCAGGCCTCCTTTCAAGAGGCCAGAAGCCTCCTTTCAAGAGGCCCAGAAGCCTCCTTTCAAGAGGCCCAGAAGCCTCCTTTCAAGAGGCCCAGAAGCCTCCTTTCAAGAGGCCCGAAGCCTCCTTTCAAGAGGCCCGGAAGCCTCCTTTCAAGAGGCCCAGGAAGCCTCCTTTCAAGAGGCCCAGAAGCCTCCTTTCCAAGAGGCCCAGAAGCCTCCTTTCAAGAGGCCCAGAAGCCTCCTTTCAAGAGGCCAGGCCTCCTTTCAAGAGGCCCAGAGCCTCCTTTCAAGAGGCCCAAGCCTCCTTTCAAGAGGCCCAAGCCTCCTTTCAAGAGGCCCGGAAGCCTCCTTTCAAGAGGGCCCAGGAAGCCTCCTTTCAAGAGGCCCAGAAGCCTCCTTTCAAGAGGCCCGGAAGCCTCCTTTCAAGAGGCCCAGAAGCCTCCTTTCAAGAGGCCAGAGCCTCCTTTCCAAGAGGCCCAGAGCCTCCCTTTCAAGAGGCCTGAAGCCTCCTTCCAAGAGGCCCGGAAGCCTCCTATCAAAGAGGCCAGAAGCCTCCTTTCAAGAGGCCAGGCCTCCTTTCAAGAGGCACAGAAGCCTCCTTTCAAGAGGCCCAGAAGCCTCCTATCAAGAGGCCAGAAGCCCTCCTTTCAAGAGGCCCAGAGCCTCCTTTCAAGAGGCCAGGAAGCCTCCTTTCAAGAGGCCCAGGCCTCCTTTCAAGAGGCACGGAAGCCTCCTTTCAAGAGGCACGGAAGCCTCCTTTCAAGAGGCACGGAAGCCTCCTTTCAAAATGGGAGACACGGAAGCCTCCTTTCAAGATGAAAGCCACGGAAGCATCCTTTCAAGAGGCCCAGGCCTCCTTTCAAGAGGCCCGAAGCCTCCTTTCAAGAGGCCCGGAAGCCTCCTTTCAAGAGGCCCGGAAGCTCCTTTCAAGAGGCCAGAAGCCTCCTTTCAAGAGGCCCGGAAGCCTCCTTTCAAGAGGCCCTGAAGCCTCCTTTCAAGAGGCCAGAAGCCTCCTTTCAAGAGGCCCAGGCCTCCTTTCAAAAAGGTTCTGGAAGCCTCCTTTCAAGAGGCCCGAAGCCTCCTTTCAAGAGGCCCGGAATCCTCCTTTCAAGAGGCCCGGAAGCCTCCTTTCAAGAGGCCCAGAAGCCTCCTTTCAAGAGGCCTAGAGCCTCCTTTCAAGAGGCCTGGAGGCCTCCTTTCAAGAGGCCCGAAGCCTCCTTTCAAGAGGCCCGGAAGCCTCCTTTCAAGAGGCCCAGGCCTCCTTTCAAGAGGCCCGGAAGCCTCCCCTTTCAAGAGGCCCAGAAGCCTCCTTTCAAGAGGGGCCAGGAAGCCTCCTTTCAAGAGGCCCGAGGCCTCCTTTCAAGAGGCCCGAAGCCTCCTTTCAAGAGGCCAGAAGCCTCCTTTCAAGAGGCCCGGAAGCCTCCTTTCAAGAGGCCCAAGCCTCCTTTCAAGAGGCCCGGAAGCCTCCTTTCAAGAGGCCAGAAGCTTCCTTTCAAGAGGCACAAAAGCCTCCTTTCAAGAGGCCCAGGCCTCCTTTCCAAGAGGCCAGAAGCCTCCTTTCAAGAGGCCCAGGAAGCCTCCTTTCAAGAGGCCCAGCCTCCTTTCAAGAGGGCCCGAAGCCTCCTTTCAAGAGGCCCAGAGCCTCCTTTCAAGAGGCCAGGCCTCCTTTCAAGAGGCCCGAAGCCTCCTTTCCAAGAGGCCCGGAAGCCTCCTTTCAAGAGGCCCGGAAGCCTCCTTTCAAGAGGCCCGGAAGCCTCCTTTCAAGAGGCCCGAAGCCTCCTTTCAAGAGGCCAGAAGCCTCCTTTCAAGAGGGCCCGGAAGCCTCCTTTCAAGAGGCCCGGAAGCCTCCTTTCAAGAGGCCCAGAAGCCTCCTTTCAAAAGGTCTGGAAGCCTCCTTTCAAAGGTTCAGAATCCTCCATTCAAGAGGCCCGGAAGCCTCCTTTTAAAATATTCAGAAGCCTCCTTTCTAGAGGCCCGGAAGCCTCCCTTTCAAGAGGCCCGGAAGCCTCCTTTCAAGAGGCCGGAAGCCTCCTTTCAAAGAGGCCAGAGCCTCCTTTCAAGAGGCCCAGAGCCTCCTTTCAAGAGGCCAGAAGCCTCCTTTCAAAGAGGCCCAGAAGCCTCCTTTCAAGAGGCCCGAAGCCTCCTTTCAAAGAGGCAGAAGCCTCCTTTCAAGAGGCCCAGGCCTCCTTTCAAGAGGCCAGAAGCCTCCTTTCCAACAGGCCCAGAAGCCTCCTTTCCAAGAGGCCCAGGCCTCCTTTCAAGAGGCACAGAAGCCTCCTTTCAAGAGGCACAAGCCTCCTTTCAAGAGGCCCGGAAGCCTCCTTTCAAGAGGCCCAGAAGCCTCCTTTCAAGAGGCCCGAAGCCTCCTTTCAAGAGGCCCGGAAGCCTCCTTTCAAGAGGCCCGGAAGCCTCCTTTCAAGAGGCCCGGAAGCCTCCTTTCAAGAGGCCCAGAAGCCTCCTTTCAAGCGGCCCAGAAGCCGCCTTTCAACAGGCCGGGTAGCCTCCTTCCAAGAGGCCCAGAAGCCTCCTTTCAATAGGCCTGGGAGCCTCCTTTCAATAGGCCTGGGGAGCCTCCTTTCCAATAGTCCTGGGAACCTCCTTTAAAGAGACCCTGAAGTATCCTTTTAAGATGGTCGGATGTTTCCTTTCAAGATGGTCAGAAGTCTCCTTTTAAGAGGCCTATAAGCATCCTTTCAAGAGGCCCGGAAGCATTATTTCAAGGGGCCCAGAAGCCTACTTTCAAGAGGCCCGAAAGCCTCCTTTCAAGAGGCTCGGAAGCATCATTTCAAAAGGGTCGGAAGCTTCCTTTCAAGAGGCCCGGTGGCTTTCTGTCAAGACGTCTGTCAAGCCTACTTTCAAGAGACCCGGAAGCTATCAATAACCATAAAAATCCTCGAAGAGGCTGTTAGCCTCCCTTCTCGGAAGCCTCTTTCCAAGCAGATTGAAAGCCTTCTTTCAAGATGCCTCCTTTCAAGTGGTTCGGAACCTTCCCTTAGGAAGTATGATGAATAAACTAAATTTGTATTGGGAAGTTTCACGGAATAATGAAAATTTGAGCCAACTTCATGGAGAGCCATATATCCCGTTGGTTTTAAGGTCTATTATGAATACTCTTATAGGTTACGTTTATTTTTCATTCACAAAAAAAAGGAGTACCTCAATTAATGCAAAAGCTTCAAAGGGTACCTCTCCAGGAAAAGGTTGAGAATCGCTGTGTTATACTAATGGCCTGCTCCATTCAGGGATAAGATACATTTCTGGGAAATGTCATGTTCTGGGATATGTGTATCTGGAAGTATCATTTTCAGGAAATATCATAATAGTTTCCTTTTGGTACAGAATACGTGTTTACAAATTTAGTTTGATTGACCCATGCGATAAAAAGGTATACTACTTATGTAACTGTTCGTTTAATAAATATACCCTTTCTCTCATTCACCTATGACACTCCTACCCAGTCTTCCTTTGACAGAAAATATGGGTTCCAAATTTGGTGAACATCGATAAATGGGTTCAGAAGTTATATTGAATTGATCGATAACTAAACCATACCCTCCCCTTTTCAAAATGACCTACCTACATCCACTGAAATCGATTCCATAACACAGACAATATTTGATACAAGATAACACACATTATTTATCTTAAGTAGGCGACAAAAGTGAGTTAGGGATATTCTTTGGAAAAGAAGAATATGAGTGTTAGATGTATTGTTTAGCAATCGATCAACAATGAAAGTCTTGAACACCATGACCGATTTAAGGTCACTCTGATGGAATCCATGTTTCAAAATGCTCGCGTTTTCAGGGCACACCACTCGATACGGAAGCGACGCACAACTGTCATTTTTATTTTTCACGCATGACGCAGCAAAACTAAATCAACAAAAATGACAGTTGTGCGCCGCCTCAGTATCGAGTGGTGTGCTCCCATAAATGCGAGCACTTTGAAACTTGGATTCCGTCAGGAGTGACCTTAAATCGGTCATGGGGTTCAAGACTTTCATTGAGTTGATCGATTACTAAACAATACACCTAACACTCATAGCCTCCTTCTTTTCCAAAGAACATCCCTAACTCACTTTTGTCGCCTAGGGACACGGCAGGTATTTCCGTCCATCGTCGTAGGGGCTAAAACGAACGAAAGCAACGTACATTTGCTAGAACTCCACTATAGCATAACGTTTCTCCTGAGCTTACGATTTGGTACGTATGAGTTTTACAAAAAAGCGTCTCTTTTATTGGTTTTCGAGACTATGACGAACAGACGAAAATACCTGCCGTGTCCCTACTTAAAATAATTAATGTGTGTTCCAAATTCGGTTGAAATCGGCCAAGGGGTTCAGAAGGTACACTGAGTTGATCGATAACTTAGCAATACCCCTCCCCCACACCCTCCCCCATTTCAAAGAGCTTCCATAACTTCCCTATCGTCGTCTTCTTAAGATAAAGAATGTGTATTTCTGTTAGTAAGCAGAACGGCGCATTGTTGAAAGAAAATCTGCCTGTTGCAGGGCCAGCATTTTATAAAAATATAAAGGGTTTGATAGTTTTATTTGATACTTTCTTTCATGATTCTGACTTTGGTTTTGTTGCTGTTAGTGAAAATAAATCGATTCTTTTCAGAACTATCGTTTTACATATAAAGTAAAGCTGACACGAATTTTCCTCGAAGTGTAGATCATAACGACGGCAGCAAAACCACAAGCGCGCGTCGGAGGAAGCCGCAAAAATTTTATCACATAGAATTTTCTCTAAAGTACAAAAAACAACCGAATAGTAACTTTTTTTTTTCGAAGTCCAAACCACAACAATGAATGCAGTTCAATCGCAACAATGACATCGGTAGCGGGCTCAGCAGCTTACCATCAGGACCATCAGCGACAGTAAATATATTCAATACTAGCAGACCCGACGAACTTCGTTTCGCCTAAAGTTCATTTATTCTCTGCTTAGTTCTCGAGTTATGTAGAAATTTTCCCCCCTTTCCAAAGGAGCCCCCCTTTCCAAAGGCATACAAATTTTCACGCCGATCGGTTCAGTAGTTTCGGAGTCTATAAGGTTCAGACAGACAGAAATTCATTTTTATGTATAAAGATTTCAAAATTAAATATTTTCCACTTTACGCAATCCTACGTACAATTTGCGGCCGTGTCACGGATACAACCTTCTGCATTTTCAATTAAACTTTTCGAAATAATATTATACTTGAATCTGTTTATGTTATTAGGTAAACCAAACACAATACCAACATTCAACTACCATCCCCTTAAATCAAACGAAAATTCTTGCATATTTTTACAAGCCTAACCCTACAATAATGCTGTGCATAAGTACTGAGATAACAGATTATTAATGATTTCCTTTCATAAAATAGCTCAAACTTCGCCTATCGCTAAGGAAATACCATTTCAACAAAGTGCGAGCGTTCATTTCTAATTGAACCGCACACCCCAATAACGAAGGGTGGCGCGTACCTATGGTGGTTAAAAAGTAACCAAATTTTCCGCATCGCCGTCATTTTTTTTCGGGCTTGAACCGCAATAACGTTGGAAAAAGATTCCGTATCCCTTCGCGGCTGCTGGCCATTTTCACCGCAGTCGCACTTAGATTTGAATTTTGCCAATGGGACATTGCCATGCCGTCGTCGCGTCGTGCCACGTGTACACATGCCAAAGCGGGCGGTTTTTACTGTTATTGCCACCCCCCAACAACTGTGCAGACGCCCTTCCTTCCTTCATTCGAGCAGCGAGAGTCTTCTCAGGCAATCATTCGCGGCGTGGAGATGGAGGCAGTAAAAAATCAAGATTCTGATAACGGGAGTCAGATTTTAACGGCGGGCCACTGATTTTTATGGTCACGAAAAATTACTATACTGGGTGTGTATATACCCGGCTCGGCTGGCAGAGATGAAATATTCGATGGTTGGACTTGCTTTCGCTGGATAGGGGGGCAAAGGCATCTGGTTTTGTTTATTGTTGATTGTTTCGTTTAAGGCAATGATGGAAAAGTTTGCTCTTGCAAACCGCTTCGAATGGCGAAATCCATTTGGGAATATTGAAGCCAATATTCGGAAATTTGTCCCGATGCAGCTCGTGCTTTTCGAAAAGTTTTTCATTCGAGAACAACATCGACATTTTGATAATACGCTTAATGAGGTTGAATTGTTTTGGCATTTGGAAATTCAAGTAGGGGGAAATGCGGTTTAACCAGTGGAGAATTGACGGACGGCAAAAGTTTCCAAAAAGTTGTTACTGAGCAATATTTGAAATGTAAAATGACGAGCTTGTGATTAGCTGAAAGTCACCTACTGAATAGTCTTTCTTTCGACAATTTGCATTAAATTGATTACTGTTTTATGATTACTATTTACTTTGGTAGGTGAATAATGATCAAAACGGCAATGTCTTACCAATGTTTATCTCAAATTTCATATACATTAAAAATTTCAAGTTATTAAAGTCAATAGTAACAACATATAAAAATTCTATCTATCAAAACAGCATAAAACATAGATTCACTCATAGCTCTTTTTAATCAATGACTATTGGTAGAAGTACTAGAAAATGTTGAAAATCGCCTAAAAAAACATATTGACGCAATTCACAACAACTGAACCATATGCAAAATGGAACTTTTTCTCATATCCAAGTATCATTTTTGTCCTGAAACTCCTTCTTGGAACTGCTAATTTTATCTTTATTTCATAGCCAAACGGAAACAATTGCCGTGCTGCTGTACTGCGTCTTCCATTGCAGCAACAATGTCAGAAGAAAGTGGCGAAATGCTGCTCCAAAATGCTGCTGTGAGACCATTCAGCAACAGCTGTGCTCTCCATTTTCAATCCACTCCGAGCCCGGAGGTTCGGAGGTATCCTGCAGCGCAACAACTACACTGACTGGCGAGATGCCCGACTTGCGATAGAACTGCACACTTTATACGGCCAAGGTGAGCTCCCGAGGGTGTCTGTTTTGGCTGCTGTCGGGGCGTCAACGGTGAGCAAATATAGGAAGCAACGTGCACACGGATGACACCACCGGAACGGAGATCGGCCAATAAAAATAAAGGATGGAGGAATAAAGCAGCAAACGAATTGATTTCCATTTTATATTATTATAAAATTTACATACTGAGCCAGCTTGATGGACGAGGCTGTGGGGAGACAGTTACGGGTGTTCCGTCGTTTTTTGGATTGCATTTGTAGGGACTATGTTGGGAGTCTACGACAAGGGAGGGCACGGGTGAAGCGACAGGGTTGATGCGTGTAATCCTTTATGAAATGAAACCACTATTCAACAAGGATTATAATAATTAACCTCGTAATTATAAAACTATAGTCATAGTTCATGCTCTTAGAAATAAATGCGTTATTCATAGACTTGAGCCAGTGGTCCCCAGCATGCTTACTATCTAGGGCCGCATAGCAATTTTTGAACTGTTGGAGCAGGCCGCAGTACATTTGCATGATTTGTTTTTCATTCCATGTAGAATTTTACAGCTTAATCAAAACGATTTTTATTATGTGTTCCACATTTCAGTAACATGAGTTGTGATGAATCTTTTTCAAATTACATACTTCTCGCGTGATTTTTGAAAACGTCGTGAGTCCAAATGAGAGACTCTCTTTCATTACGCTCTCTTTTGCTAATATCTAAGCTAGTTTAAAATTTGTTGCAATATTTTCACCTCAGCACACTAGACAAAGCTATTTTCTTCAGATCGGTGCTGGAAAATCCAATGTAAATGTTAGTATGGCTTTGTAATAATCGAAAGAGAAAGTCAACAAAGAGAACCTCTCTTTTGGACTTACGACGTTTTCAAAATCACAAGCGAGACTTGTAAAACATTATATTCCACAGGTTTTATCACCGTAGCTGACTTTTGTTGACTGACATTAACAAATTCTTTTGTGGCAGCGGACATGACACGAGAAAAATCTTTTTCGCAATAAAATGTTTTTAGCATAGTTTGCAGTATATATTCTCTATTTTCCCAAATGATCATATGTCTTTGATTCTAATATTTTGAATTTATTTATTTATTTATTTATTTTCTTGTATATCTTCATTTGACTATATCTGTCTCTATGAAGTACTCGGGTAGGGAAAATCCATAAATTGGCATAAAAACATTGCATTTTTTTAACATACAGTATTCTGCAATTACAACACATTAGAATAGCAAAAATTAGTCTGGTTAATAAATCAAACACCTTCAAGGTACTACAATCGCTTAAAACTAACACATTATTTACAAATATTATTCACGGATTTGGCTGCTTAATCGGCGTCCGAAATCAGCTGAATTGGCTTCGAAGTCGAAGCGGTCAAAGAATAGATTAAAAGTTGACATCATGAATCTTATCGGCTCAAATTGTCTATATCGGCTGTTTCTCGCACTCAATTGACAGAACTGACGACGTCTTAGTGATCGCTCTGGCACATATACATTCAATTCGTTGAGCAAAGCAGGGGCATCAATCTCATTCGTAAGGATCTTTGCGATGAAAACGGCTTGCATATTTGACCTTCTCTTCTCTAGTTTTTCGATACCCAAAAGTGTACATCAGTGTTCGTACGGTGGGAGGTTCGAAACGTCTCTCCAGGGAAGGCCTCGAAGAGCATTGCGGACAAATTTCCGTTGAATTGCTTCAAAACGGTCAATCCAAATTCTGTTGTAAGGGCACCAGACAAGCACTGCTGACTCCAGTAAAGAGCGTACAAGAGCACAATAGAGGGATTTCAAACACAGCGGGTCACGAAACCCATCAGCAAGCCTCAGGATAAAACCAAGCTGTCTATTTGCGCGAGATATCACATCTTTGTACTGAGGGCGGAACGTTAGCTCTGAATCCAACGATCTTTAACTATGTTCAGGCGTTCCAAAGTATGTCCGACCAAATAACAATTGATCAGAATCGCCTGTCATTTTGTATACGATGTTGTGCTACATCTGTCCACACAAAGCTCAAGATGATTACGCTTGCTCAATTCTTCAAATAAGTTCAGTAGATTCTGTAGCTCCAGGCAATCTCCAATGTTTTTGATGACAGAATAAACTTTCATATCATCAGCGTAGAAGATGCGTTTTCCACTAGGCACTACAAGAGCAGCATCGTTGAGGAACAGGGAGAACAAGAGAGGATCCAAATTACTCCCTTGTGGAACACCTGACGTGATTGCGATAGTCCTGGAATGCGCTGCATCCAGCCTTACTTTCATTGATCTTCCCGTCAAGTGAATCAAACCAATTGATGAGTCTGTACTTTACGCAGAAGAATCCTATGATCAACGCGATCGAAGACGGCCTTGAAATCCGTATATACAGCATCCACTTGAAATCCAGCATCCATGGACGTGAATTCGACTAGATTTGTGTTTACGGAACGTTTTGGAATGAATCCGTGTTGCGCCGTTGAGATATATTTTTTGTATTTTTCGAAGAGTGCGGTGTTTATGATGATTTCGATAAGTTTTGAGCAAGCACTCAACGAAGTAATACCTCGGTAGTTAGAGATGTTGCATTTGTCTCCTTTCTTGTGCACTGGAAAAAAAAGAGATGCTTTTCATGCGGCAGGAAAGGTTCTCTGTTGCAACGAGAAATTGAACAGTTTCTTCAATGGATTCAGTAAAGAAGTAGTGCATTTCTTCAGCAGAGTCGACGCAATCCCATCCGGGCCAGGTGATACCGAATATTTGAGTTTGCGCAGCGCATTTTCTATGATCATCAGTGATATCAAATATGGTGAACTCGAAACTATTCATAGGAGTATCGTTAATTGCTGCTTCTGTCTGAAATGATGTAGCTTGCGCAAGTGAGAAGGAACGTTCGAAGTGATCAGCAAACAGTTCACATTTTCGAGCAAGAATATCCACAGAGATGTCTCCAAGATACATAGATGTCAGCAACCCATCCTTCTTGCGTTTCGTTTGAACGAACGACCAGAATCGTTTAGGGTGCAAACGTAGATTCCTTTGTGTACATTCAATGTACCGATTATACAGAAGACGGTTGTACGTTTTATACTTATTGCTGGCTAATACAAAGCAGCACTTCAGATATAGAGAGCGGTTACGCCTGTATAGACGAAGCGCAGATCGTCTGCGACGTTTAAGTTTGCGTAGGGAGGCCGTTACTCCAAGGTGGTTTCGCAGGGGCACGTTGGACCGGAACATGTTCTTGAACCACTCGCATAATTTCATTATTGAAATGTTGCAGCATATAATCAACATTTTGATGAGAGTTCAAAACCCCAATCGGCTGCCGATAGTGCTTCACTAAGCAGATCGTAGTCAGCACGCCGGAAATCGTACTGACGGACCGAAGTAGCTTCAAAACTTGGTGGCAATTGTTGAAGGATTATTGTTCACTACTTTACACACAACAGTAAAGGATTTCTTAACTTTTTCTACCTGTTAAAAGACTTTAAATATGCGCCTAAATGCATGGAATGAAACTGATAAGTTTATTTCCTATTTGGGCAGTCAAAATGTTGAAATCTCCCAATTCTGAACTGATAAAAATTAAAATTTTGAGACACCATTGATCATAACTTGTCGTGTCAAATAACGACAAACATGTTTTCAAAGCCAGGTGAACTTGCCAGTAGTTTTGAAAAGAAATCGAATAAAACTGAATTCCGCACTATTTACCGTGTTTCCAGATTTCCTATCAATTGAATTTTACAGAAACTTTTTATTCACCATCTAATTGAAGCATAGGAAATTTCTTGACACTT
The DNA here is from genome assembly GCF_024139115.2 of Armigeres subalbatus. NCBI lineage: Eukaryota > Metazoa > Arthropoda > Insecta > Diptera > Culicidae > Armigeres > Armigeres subalbatus. The sequence continues at coordinate 272,826,170 of NC_085141.1, forward strand.
TGTTAAATATTTTGAGTACCATCGATTCCGTCGACAAACCAGGGCTATTTTGGACATTTTGAAACCAAAAATTATAACGTGTTACTAGCAAATTGCTATTATCACCGTTTGGGTGTCGTGTTGATAGTTGGATGTCAACTTTCTGTTTAAAATTCATTTTTTCGTTTTATTTTTTTTTTAAAAAACAAAAATCCAAAGTAGCCCCAAGTCAATAACAGAAGCCTTTGCACTACGGTAGTGTAAAGTATTTCAGATGATATTCAGATTATTTTCTGGAGTTAAAAATAAAAGCAAATTTAAATTTTGGCAAACCCTAACCTGTATTGAAAAGTTTCCCACTCAATTCAGAGCAGTATAGGACAACATTAGTTTGACCAGTAGTTCAACATTTAGTTCGTTTGAATCTGCGAAATAATGGACGAAGTTGCTGTTTTCCAGCCCGAAAGGCAATACAATCGAAGTTAATGCCTACATGTAACATTTATGAAGTGATAAATTATCACGCTTAGGATTAAAGGGTGTAACTGTATTGATCGATTTCTTTTAAATCAATCTTTTGAATTAATCATGATGGTGCGCTAAAACTTATCGTAATTATGTGAACTTGACAGATTCCCTGAATATAACAAAAACTGAGCATGATGAGAAGCTTTTCGTGTCATCTAAAGCTTATCAATGGGCCGCATATGATGTAGATTCAAGAAATCCTTCGCGGGCCGCAGGAAAAGGCTTCTGAGGGCCGTGTTCTATGCAGGCCGCACTTTTTTGGGGATCACTGACTTAGGCCATCTAGTCAATTAAATTTATTTCGAATTTATGCCAAACATTTTATGAATGTTTAACTTTATATGACAAGAATTTACAAATGAATTTCAACAGCTCAGAATCAAGCATAGTTCAAAACAAAAATCAGTTCCTACCGGTCCATTTTTTGTGACAATTCTGAATTTCTCGTAGTCTACGAAACATAATGTTCAATTTGTTAAGATTATTGGAGCTTAACGACGGTTATGGTTTTACAATCTTTTGTCGAGTATATGTATGTATCGAAGATTTTCGGAGCACCTACCGTTCAAATTTGAGAAAGTTTACACACAGCCAAATAAACTTAGGAACATCATAAAAACTACTTATAATTCGGCGCCACAATGATTATATTTGGAAATCTTAAGTTTTATTTATGATTCTGAAGGGGATATGCATTTTCAACTACTTACGTATTTCATATAATTACTCTTATGAAAACCATAAGCAAAAATGATCAGTGTTATATGAAATTAGGAAGTATTTTGTAATGAAAAATATAACAGAAAATTTTAGCTGTTTTCTTTTTTGCTGAAGATAATTTTCATTTCAACAAAAAAAATCGATTTTTTTATATGATATGAAAATGAAATATAAGTTTCAAGTTGACATTTCCAAATAAATCGAACGTTTCAGCATTGCACAATTCTATTAACAAACATATTTTGCGTGTTGAAAAGTGGCTCCAAATGTCTCCAATAAGAATAATTGAAACAATGAGTGTCACCAACTGATGACCATTGTGATGTTTATTCCAAGATTATTTATTGTTATGGCCTGGAAAAGTAATTCTAAAAAGGAAACATTTGAAAATAGGAAAATGAAAATACAGTAGGATTATATTGTTTAATGAAACTGAGGTGCTTCTATGAATATTTTAAAACCAATTTGACTAAATGAAACGCTTAGACAAATTCACAGTCGAAATGAATTTGTCAACAAGTGGAGCCTACTTATTCATCGTTCCCATCGTAAACCGAACTTTTTTCACAATAATAACACTTATATCAATCATAAGTGTTGGTAATGGGATTCACAAGCCACCTTTTAGACAGCATAAGGCTTGAATGAAACCGAAAAACATTCCGTCCATTAGTTGTAACTTATGAAAATCCTAAGTTTTTTTGCCTCAGTGTACAAATAAATTCCTTCGGATCATTTAATATTAAGTCCTTTAAAGTAAATAACATAATTTTAAGGAATAGTTTGCAGTAGCCACCGGGAAAGTAAGTGTAGGATTGGGACGAGTACAACGTTCCGGATTATGTATGAATAAAACTCACTTTACTTCAGATTTATAACACAACCGACTTTATTCGACATCCGCACTTTTTGCAGGTTGCCAACTCCACAAACCTTCTGCCCTCTATGCTTTCGCTCTCCTCGTCTCCAATGTTAGGCTCTCTCCTCTCTTCATATTCTACTCTCTTTCTTAAACCAGGGATGTATTCAAGTGAACTATGCTTTGAACTCTAAGCATCCCTTTACCGCGTCCAAAAAAAAAAAGTTGAAGCAACAAGTCAATCATCTGAACCCTTTCTGGAAGTTTTTGGTACGGGCTGGTCAAAGCTTTGATGTTTCCCATTATCCTTGTCCGAAAAATCTTTTCACCATTGAGTTCCAAGCTCGTTTCCTCCACGTCTTCTGATGATTTTGCCGCAGTAGATTGGTCGGACTCTACAGCATCATTGGTTGTTGAAGGCCATTTCCGCAAATAAGTATTGGATAGTCGATACATCACTCCATCCTCATTGCCAACAGAAACATCGGCTCCATTTTTCTTTTATGACTGTAAATTTTTTCCAGTCGAAATTTTGGTTCCAATTTCTACTTGTCTCATAGTTCTCCTTAACATCACGTGATCACCAACATTGATGTCTGACTGCTTTGCATGTCGTCTTCCACATCAACATAAATTTTCCCTTGCAGCTTCTTGATGGCATCCTTTTTCTCGAAGGTTTTCATCTCGGCTCCAGTGCGCGTTGGTTCTGAAGCTTGGCAACAAATCTTTTACCGGTCGTCCAGTCATCAGTTCCGCCATAGGGGCTTTATCGGTAATCGTTGAGGACTTGTGTTGTACATGTACACATAATCCTTTTATCGCCTTACGCCAATCGCTATTAGATTGCCTTTTGCTATCCTTAGAGCTCTAAGTATGCCCTGGTTTTGTCTCTCGACCAAGCCATTCATCTGAGGCCAGTATGGGATCGTTCGAACCAACCGAATGTTTTATTCCGACAATAACTAGCAAACTCTTCCTGCAAATGGTGGTCCATTGTCACTTCTGATTGTTTCTGGGATACGTCTGTTCATTGAAGATCGCTTCCGAAAGCTCTTCGATAGTTTTTCCTGCTGTTGTTGTTCTTCATTTCTACTACTTTGAGGTACCGACTGTAGTAATCCACAAGGACCAGAAATGTTGCGCAATCTTTGGCTGAGAAAAAGTCAATAGCGACCTCTTGCCACGCCCTGTCCGGAATCTCTTTTCGCAACATGGGTTCCGGCGGATGTTGCTGGCTAACGGCTGCACATCCTGCGCACTCTTGAACCATGCTGCCGACATCGTTATCCATGCACGCCACCAGACTCGTTCCCATGTAGGCGCCTTCGCATCAGAAACTACTCCAGGATGTCCTCTGTGTTCGATTTCTAAAGCTTTTCGTCTCAATGTAATCGGTAGAACAATTCTTTCTGTCGCGAACAACAATACCTTTCTCGTAGACCCAGCTCTTTGCTGAATGCTTGAAGTATCAGAACTAAGTCGAGAGGCCAGTCTCCAGAATCCAGAGATTTTATCACAGACTGCAGTATTTCATCATTTACTGTCTCTTTCTTTATTTCTTCCAGGAGTAATCGCAATAGATCCTGTCTCCAACTGTTAATAAGAAGTGTTTCCGATTCTTCGTCCGAAAGCTGCATCTGTTTGGGTACACAGTCTAGACAAAACGTCCGAGATGTTGTCAGAATCCAGGAATGTGTTTCATTTTGAAATTGTACGGCTGTAGCCGCAAGGCCCATCCTTCTGCTCTAAGAGCAAGCTCTTCTGCCATCTCTGTACTTTCCACCGTAGATATATTACTCTCCAAAGTCTTGTGGATCTGTGAAGATGGGTGAACTGTATGGGCCAAAACAAATAAAGGTAAAATTTCTCCACCGCCCAGACAACTGCCAACGCTTCCCTTTGAGTTTGAGGATAAACTCTCTCTCTGTTGCGGTGGTTAATCCTTTTGGAAGCAAAATGAGATGATCCTTCGAACATTCGACTTGTCTCTTTGGACCAATACAGATCCAAGTCCAACTGATGACGCATCAACGTGAAGCTCCGTGACATCCTTCGGTCAATATAGAATCCTAGCTTTCGAACATTGGAAGAAAGTTCCGTCCTCAGATCATCGAAAGCGTCCTAAGCTTGATTTTGGACCGAACTCTAAGTACATCCCCCACGTACGAATTCCCGCAAAGGCCTCGGACCTTGTTGACATGTTTGGAATAAAATGGGCAAACGCAGAGTTCCACGAGCCCCCAAAAACTCCCTCACTTCCTCCTCTAGTCCTTCAGGTTGACGGGAAATTTTTAATCGCACTGATTTTGGTCATCTGGAAGGACTGATCCCGGCTGCGCTAACTTTGAAACCCAGAATCTCTAACTTGTTCGACCTTCCATACACATTTGCCTTCATTCAACCTTTTTGCATTGTTGTTCTTTAAGCACCAGCCAAAAACTTCCTGCAATCTAGCATCATGCTCTGCTTGATTTCTACCTGCTACCAATAATGTCGTCAGATATAGACTCATCACCCCTTCGATCCCTGATGTAACATTTCTGTCATGATACGCTGGAAAATTTCCGGCGCGCAATTAACGCCAAACATGAGCCTTTTTAAACTGCATTAGGCCTCTACTCGACATAAACGTGGTGATACCTCGTGACTCAGGATGTGTAGCTCAACATGGTGGAACGCTGACATTATGTCCAATCTTGAGAAAACTGGCTGACCCTTCTCAATTTATTCAAAAAACGTTTCCGATTACCGGTGAGGGATAATACGTTCTCTTCGCGGATCGCCTCATTGGGGAATTATTTCATATTAATACACAAACGCACGTCGTCGTTTCCCTTTGGCACAACCATCCACCATCGGCGAAATCCATTCGGCTGGACCAATAACGGGCTCTCTATAACATCGTTGCCGAAGCATCTCTAGTATTTTAGCATCTACTTACCTTCTCTTCCATTGGGCCCGGTATTCTGAGATATGCAATTTTCCTTGGTGGAACTGTTTTATCAATAGAAAGTTTCAGTTGGATGTTTGGAAACTTTGGGAATGGGTCGGAAGATAACTCAATATGCAGAACATCAATACCAACTTTGAGAACCCTCAAATTCTCACCTGTTCTTTTACTCAAAAGATAGCGCGAAGCTCCTTCAATAACAAAAAACTCCGCATAGCTTTTCGGTTTTGAAACGTTAACCGATATCCACATGCTTCAAATAACGTCAAAACATCGAAGAGGAAACTTTATCGCTAGCATAATGGCATGAATTGACGGTCAGCACCTGAAATTTTTTCTTGGAAAGATTGCCAAAAGCGTTGCTTACAGTGCTCAGCATGTTCCAAACGCCTTCAGTCACTGTGTTAATAGCTGCCCCAGGAGTCAATGAGGGAATCTCTACCGGAAGCTTATCTATTAAAACAGGTTAGTGATACCATTGTTAGATGACAGTCTCCACCAACCTATTAATAAAAAAAAATCCCCAAAATATGCATGCGAGTTCTTTTATTGATAAATAAATTAAGCAAAAAAACTTTATTTTTAACAATGAAAACTTGTAACTTTCTAGATGTTTCTAGAAAAAATAAATTCAAAGTTTCATTAAAAAGGATTGAAAACCTTAGAAATATCCTCCGGTTCTGGACTGACGACGGAAGGTCTTCCTTCCACTCGCTATGTTACTAAAAGTTGGTTTCCTCGAGCTGAGCGTCTTTCCTGAGCGTTTCCAGATATACCGATCTCTCGATGAAGGCACCCGTGAAACATTGCAAACTCTGGCAAAATGACCCGATCTTTGCGCATCGATTACAACAGGCATTCTTGGCTGAACAATACCGTGCATCGCCATCGTGATTAGAAGATCCACAACGATTACACCTGGACCCCTTGTGGCGTCTTTCTGCTCGATATGGCGAATCTCTCTCTACAGCATTACGTCGAGACTCATATTTGGGGGCGACAGTTCATCTCCAGTATACTTTTGTGATTCACTGCCGCTACTTCCATCCTGGTATCGTTATCTCAGAGATACCTTTAGATTTTTCCTTCTGCTTTGAGAGTACTTCACGATTCATTGCGTAGTTGGTTAAATCATTAAGATCCATTACGTTTTCAATTGCATATCCTTTTTACTTTTTTCATCTCGCTTTTCACTCATTGCGTTATTTGCTGTAAAATCTCCTTCTCCTCCACGATCTTTAAAGTCACACCGATTTCTTGGATTTTGAGTTTAAAGAATGAATTGGTTAAATGGCTCATCGCTTGTCTGTTTCAGTAGTCTAAACAACTCAAGCTCAATACGGTCATTTCTTTTTCCAAGGAAAAACTTTATCCTAAACGTTTGATCGCATTATCATACTCCGGGATCTCCACCGGGTGATACGGAACCTTCACCAGTTCGGGATATATTTCACCAAGAACCATCACCAAGATTATAATAAATACATGTAGAACCCCACGACCTCCAAGAGTTAGAAGCAATATCAATTTCTTCTCATGTTGAGTTTCAACATTTCTCAACTCCAGTAACAGATTCAGATGCTCTGTGCCATTCCCTCTCCCACTCTTTTCTGCAAAGCCTCCTGGGGAATCGACCGCATCATTGAACAGTTCAAGTGGCCCACAATCGTTTATCCATGGTTTATCTGAAACAAGTAATCAGATAAAAACTAAGAAAATTACTTTCTGTGAAAGTGGGAAACTCTCACTTTTTTTAGTTTATGAATATGTATAAGCCACACACGCACTTCATAGCGTATTCACATAATCTCTAACCTAGATGAGAAAACATATTAATTACATATGAATACTCTTCTCTCATGTTTTGTTTTATTTTTTTTTTTACGCGTTTGTAAAGCTTAAATATTTTTTTAATATGAACGTCAACATTTCATTTTTACAAAGAGAGCACGTCCGTAAAAAAATAAATTTACCCCATAGATGAAAAAATATCTAACTAAAATAAAAATATGTACCCACGATGCCAAAAATAATTATCTACCATAAGTAGTTTTGTTGATGCGGGATATAACCAAAAAAGTATCAAGAAGTACAAGACACTGAAGATGACCTTACTGTTGAGGTCGAAAGCCGTATCTGTCAGGATACAATTATGTAATTGAATTCAGTAGGATTACGTTTAAACTCGTCTTATGACAGGTGATCAGTAAACGTTTGTTCACTGAGGCAGATTTCAGCAGCCATTGTAATAAAAGAATCACTTCACCTCTTACGCTGATGATCATCGGTAGGCAAAAGGAAATTATTATCGGTGTATGGCGGACCAAAAATGCTTATTTACTTCTCTCTCTATCTCTAACATACTTTTCAGTTATTGTATTTCTCATTGAGCCAACACTCAAACCAAAGTCGCGCTTCCAGCAGTTACGCACTTGTTTCTTTTCATCACACTTCATCTCTTACTTCCTCTCTTTCCTCACCGTGCTCTTCAGTCATTGTGATTGTTGGTCTAGCGCTTTCACGCCAGTCTAACTGCTATGATAGACTCCTCGCACTTTTCGTTTTGTTTTAAGTACCCTGCAGCATACATGGCTGGTCTGGCAGTCATAATCTTCAACTCTCTCACTCGATCATTCCTTTCATCCTTTTCCAAAATCATGCTCTTAGAAATAAATGCGTTATTCATAGACTTGGCAGTGGTCCCACATGCTTACTATCTAGGGCCGCATAGCAATTTTGAACTGTTGGAGCAGATACATTTGATGATTTGTTTTCATTCCATGTAGAATTTTACAGCTTAATCAAAACGATTTTTATGTTTCCACATTTCGTAACATGAGTTGTGATGAATCTTTTTCATACATACTTCTCGTGATTTTTGCGTCATAGTCCAAATAGAGACTCTCTTCATTACGTCTCTTTTGCTAATATCTATTAGTTTAAAATTTGTTGCAATACTACCTCAGACACTAGACAAGCTATTTTCTTCAGATCGGTGCTGGAAAATCCAATGTAAATGTTAGTATGGCTTTGTAATAATCGAAAGAGAAAGTCTACAAAGAGAACCTCTCTTTGGACTTACGACGTTTTCAAAATCGCATGACAAAACATTATATTCCACGGTTTTATCACCTGCTGACTTTTTGTTGACTGACATTAACATTCTTTTGTGGCAGGGACATGACACGAGAAAATCTTTCGCAATAAAATGTTTTAGCATAGTTTGCAGTATATGTTCTCTATTTTCCCAAATGATCATATGTCTTCCGATTCTAATATTTTGAATTTATTTATTTATTTATTTATTTTCTTGTATATCTTCTTTGACTATATCTGTCTCTTAATCTCTGGTAGGAAAAGCACAAAATTGGCATAAAACCCTGCATCTTTTTGTATACAGTATTACAAATAGAACACATTAAAATAACAAAAATTAGTCTAGCTAAAATAAAACACATTCAAGGTACTCCAATCGCTTAAAACTAACTACTTTACAATTTATTCACGGATTTGTTGTTAATCGGCGTCCGAAATCAGCTGCACTGACATCAAGTTCACCAGTCGTAGCGGTCGAAGAATAGATTAAAAGTCGACATCATGAATCTTATCGCTCAAATTGTCCCGAGCAGTTCCTGGCACTCAATTGAAAGAACGTGCGACGTCTTAGTGATCGCTCTGGCACATATACATTCAGTTTGTTGAGCAAAGCAAAGCATCAATCTCATTCGTAAGGATCTTTGCGATGAAAACGGCTTGCATATTTGACCTTCTCTTCTAGTGTTTCGATACCCAAAAGTGCATCGGTGTTCGTAGGTGGGGTTCGAAGTCTCCAGGAAGGCCTCGAAGAGCATTGCGGACAAATTTCCGTTGAATTGCTTCACGTCAATCCAAATTCTGTTGTAAGGGCACCAGACAAGCACTGCTGACTCCAGTAAAGAGCGTCAAGAGCACAATGAGGGATTTCAAACACAGCGGGTCACGAAACCCATCAGCAAGCCTCAGAATAAAAGAGCTGTCTATTTGCGCAGCTATCACATCTTCATAATGAGGCGGAACGATAGTTCAGAATCCAACAAAAGAGATCTTTACTATGTTGAGGCGTTCCAATAGTGTCCGACCAAAGAATAATTGAATAGAATCCTGTCTTTTCCTGGTATACGATATTGTACTACATTTGGCAACACAAAGCTCGAGATGGTTTCGCTCTCCATTCTTCAAATAAGGTCAACAGATTCTGTACTCCAGACAATCTTCAATGTTTTGATGACGGAATAAATTTTCATATCATCAGCTAGAAGATGCGTTTTCCTCTACCTACAAGAGCAGCATCGTTGATGAACAGGGAAAATAAGAGAGGACCCAAATCTCCTTGTGGAACACCTGACGTGATTATAGTCCTGGAATGCCTGCCTAGCCTTACTTTCATTGATCTCCAAGTGATTCAAACCAATTGATGAGTCCAATAGATACACCGAGTTTCAGTAGTTTACGCAGTATCCTATGATCAACGCGATCGAAGGCGGCCTTGAAATCCGTATATCAGCATCCACTTGAAATCCAGCATCCATTGATCTACGCAAGCGATGTAATTCGACTAGTTGTGTTTAGGAACGTTTCGAAAGAATCCGTGCTCCGTTGAGATATAGTTTTGCATTTTCAAAGAGTGCGGTGTTTATGATGATTTCAAAAGTTTTGAGCAAGCACTCAACGAAGTAATACCTCGGTAGTTGGAGATGTTGCATTTGTCTCCTTTCTTGTGCACTGGAAGATGAGAGATGATTTCCATGCGGCAGGAAAGGTTCTCTGTTACAACGACAAATTGAACAGTTTCTTCAATGGATTCAGTAAAGAAGTGATGCATTTCTTCAGCAAAGTCGACAGAATTCCATCCGGGCCAGGCGATACCGAATATTTGAGTTTGCGCAGCGCATTTTCTATATGATCGTCAGTGATATCAAATATGTTGAACTAAATCCATAGGAGTATCGTTAATTGCTGCTTCTGTCTGAGATGATGTAGCTTGCGCAAGTGAGAGGAACGTTCGAAGTGATCAGCAAACAGTTCACATTTCGAGCAAGAGTATCGACAGAGATGTCTCAAGATACATAGATGACGGCAATCCATCCTCCTTGCGTTTCGTTCGAACAGACCAAGAATGCTGGGTGCAATCGTAGATTCCTTTGTGTACGTTCAATGTATCAATTATACAAAAGACGGTTGTACGTTTTATACTTATGCTGGCTAATACAAAGCAGTATTTCAGATGTAGAGAGCGGTTACGCCTGTATGACAAGCGCAGATCGTCTGCGACGTTTAAGTTTGCGTAGGAGCCGTTACTCCAAGGTGGTTTCGAGGGCACGTTGGACCGAACATGTTCTTGACTCATAATTTCATTATTGAAATGTTGCAGCATATAATCAACATTTTGATGAGAGTTCAAAACCCCAATCGGCTGCCGATAGTGCTTCACTAAGCAGATCGTAGTCACACGCCAAATCGTACTGACGGACAAGTAGCTTCAAAACTTGGTGGCAATTGTTGAAGGATTATTGTTCTACACACAACAGTAAAGGATTTCTTAACTTTTTCTACCTGTTAAAAGACTTTAAATTGCGCCTAAATGCATGGAATAAAAACTGATAAGTTTATTTTCCTATTTGAGCACTCAAAATATTGAAATCTCCAATTCTATGACAAAGAACAGATAAAATCAAAATTTCAAGACACCATTGATCATAACTTGTCGTGTCAAATAACAACAACATGTTTCCAAAGCCAGTGCTTACCAGTAGTTTTGAATAGAAATCGAATAAATCTGAATTCCGTAATATTTGCCGTGTTTCCAGATTTCCGATCAATTGAATTTACAGAAACTTTTTATTCACCATCTAATTGAAGAGCTAGGAAATTTCTTGACTTTTTAAATATTTTGAGTACCATCGATTCCGTCGACAAACCAGGGCTTTGGACATTTTGAAACAAAATTATAACGTAAGTTACTAGCAAATTGCTATTATCACCGTTTGGGTGTCGTGGAAGTTGGATTCCTTTCTGTTTAATGATATTTTTTTCAGTTTTTTTTTTTGAAAATCAAAATCCAAAGTAGCCCCAGGTCAACAGAAGCCTTGCACTACGGTAGTGTAAATACGATGATATTCAGATTATTTTCTGGAGTTAAAAATAAAGCAAATTTAAATTTTGGCAAACCCTAACTTGTATTGAAAGTTTCCTCAATTCAAGAGTATAGACAACATTAGTTTGACCGATAGTTCAACATTTAGTTCGTTTGAATCTGCGAAATAATGGACGAAGTTGCTGTTTTCATAGCGGGGCAATACAATCGAAGTTGGCCTACGTAACGATAGTGATAAATTATCACGTTAGGATTAAAGGGTGTAACTGTTTATCGATTTCTTTAAATCAATCTTTTGAATTAATCATGATGTTGCTACATCGTAATTATGAACTTGACGAATTCCTGAATATAACAAAAACTGAGCATGATGAGAAGCTTTTCGTGTCATCTAAAGCTTATCAATGGGCCAATGAGTTAGATTCAGAAATCCTTCGGGCCCAGGAAAGGCTTCGAGGGCCGCATGGCCGCACACTTTGAGATCACTGACAGAGTAGGTCAATTAAATTTATTTCGAATTTATCCAACAATGAATGTTTAACTGACAAGAACACAAATGAATTTCACAGCTCAGAATCAAGCATAGTTCAAAAACAAAAATCAGTTCCTACCGTCCATTTTTGTGACAATTCTGAATTTCTCGTAGTCTACGAAAAACAATGTTCAATTTGTTAAGATTATTGGGCTTAACGACGGTTATGGTTTACAATCTTTTGTCAGAGTATATGTATGTATCGAATTTTCGGGCACCTACCGTTCAAATTTGAGAAAGTTTACACAGCCAAATAAACTTGAAACATCATAAAACTACTTATAATTCCCAATAATGATTATATTTGGAAATCTTAAGTTTTTTATGATTCAAGAGATATGCATTTTCAACTACTTACGTATTTCATATAATTACTCTTATGAAAACCATAAGCAAAATGATCGATGTTATAGATAGGAAGTATTTGTAATGAAAATATAGAAAATTTTAGCTGTTTTTTTTTTGCTGAAGATAATTTCATTTCAACAAAAAAATCGATTTTTATATGATATGAAAATGAAATATAATTTCAATTGCATTTCCAAATAAATCAGACGTTTCAGCATTGCACAATTCTATTAAAAAACATATTTTGCGTGTTGAAAAGTGGCTCCAAAATTCTCAATAAGAATAATTGAAACAATGAGTGTCACCAACTATGACCATTTGATGTTTATTCCAAAGATTATTTATTGTTATGGCCTGAAAGTAATTTAAAAGGAAATTTTTTGAAAAGGAAATGAAATACAGTAGGATTATATTGTTTAATGAAACTGAGGTGCTTCTGAATATTTTAAAACCAATTTGATTCGTAAACGCTTGAACAACCACAGTCGAAACAATTTGTCAACGTGGAGCCTACTTATTCATCGTTTATCGTAAACCGAACTTTTTTTCTAATAACACTTATATCAATCATAAGTGTTGGTAATGGATTCACAAGCCACCTTTTAGACAGCATAAGGCAGTGAAACCGAAAACATTCTCCATTAGTTGTCTTATGAAAATCCTAAGTTTTTGCCTCAGTGTACAAATAAATTCCTTCGGATCATTTAATATTAAGTCCTAAAATAAATAACATAATTTTAAGGAATGGTTGCAGTAGCCAGGGAAAGTAAGTGTAGGTTCACAGGACGAGTACAACGTTCCGGATTATGTATAGATAAAACTCACTTTTACTAGATTTATAACACACCGACTTTTCGACATCCACGCGTTACAACTCACAACCTTCTGCCCTCTATGCCGCTCTCTTCTCCAATGTTAGGCTCTCTCCTCTCTCATATTCTACTCTCTTTCTTAAACCAGGGATATTCATGAACATGCACATGACTCACTTACCGCGTCAAAAAAAAAAAGTTAAGCAACAAGTCAATCATCTAAACCTTTCTGGAAGTTTTGGTGGTGGTCCGATGTTTCCCATTATCCTTGTCCGAAAACTTTTCACCATTGAGTTCCAAGCTCGTTTCCTCCACGTCTCCTGGTGATTTAGCCGCAGCGATAAGTCCGACTCTGCAGCATCTTGTTGTTGAAGGCCATTTCCGCAAATGAGTAACGGATCGTCGATACATCACTCCATCCTCATTAACTCCTTCCATTTTCTTTTGACTTAAATTTTCCAGTCGAAATTTTGTTCCAATTTACTTGTCTCATGGTTCCTTACATCCTGATCACCTGATGTCGACTGCTTTGCATTCGTCTTCCATCAGCATAAATTTTCCTTCAGCTTCTTGATGGCATCCTTTTCTCGAAGGTTTCATCTCGGCTCCAGTCGTTGGTTCTGAACAGCAATCTTTTACCGGTCGTCCAGTCATCAGTTCCGAGGGCTTTATCGTAATCAGGTGAGACTTGTGTGTATACCTTTTTCATCCTTTATCCTAATCGCTATTAGTTGCCTTTGCTATCCTTAGAGCCTAAGTATCCTGGTTTTCTCGACCAAGCCATTCATCTGAGGCAGATATGGATTTCAACCAACCAGATTTTTTTTCAGCAATAACTAGCCTCTTCCCTGCAAATGGTGGTCCATTGTCACTTCTGATTGTTTCGGGATACGTCTGTTCATTGAAGATCGCTTCCAAAGCTTCGATAGTTTTTCCTGTTGTTGTCTTCATTTCTACTACTTTGAGGTACCGACTGGTAATCCACAAGGACCAGAAATGTTGCCAATCTTTGGCGAGAAAAGTCAATAGCGACCTCTTGCCGCCCTGTCCGAATCTCTTTCGCAACATGGTTCCGGCGTTGCTTCTAACGGCTGCACATCCTGCGCACTCTTGAACCATCTGCCGACATCGTTATCCATGCACGCCACCAGACTCGTTCCTGAGCGCCTTCGCATCGAAACTACTCCAGGATGTCCTCTGTGTTCGATTTCTAAAGCTTTCGTCTCAATGTAATCGGTAGAACAATTCTTTCGTCGCGAAAATACCTTCTAGACCCAGCTCTTTGCTAGATGCGGTATCGAACTAAGTCGAGGAGCCAGTCTCCAGAATCCAGAGATTTTATCACAGACTGCAGTATTTTATCGTTTCTGCTCTTTCTTTATTTCTTCCGGGTAACGCAATAGGTCCGTCTCCAACTGTTAATAAGAAGTGTTCCGATTCTTCGTCGAAAGCTGCATCTGTTTGGGTACACGTCTAGACAAAACGTCCGAGATGTTGTCAGATCCAGGAATGTGTTTCATTTTGAAATTATGCAGCCGCAAGCCCATCCTTCTGCTCTAGAGAAGCTCTTCTGCCATCTCTGTACTTTCCACCGTAGATATACTCAAAGTCTTGTGATCTGTGAAGATGGTGAACTGTGAGCCAAACAAATAAAGGTAAAATTTCTCCACCAGAACAACTGCGCTTCCCTTTGAGTTTGAGGATAAACTCTCTCTGTTGCATTAACTTTTGAAAAGCGGTGATCCTCGAACATTCGACTTGCTCTCTTTGGACCAATACAGATCCAAGTCCAACTGATGACGCATCAACAGAGCTCGCAGTCCTTCGGGTCTAGAATCCTAGCTTTCGAACATTGGAAGAAAGTTCCGTCCTCAGATCATCGAAAGCGTCCTGTTGATTTTGACCGAACTCTAGTACATCCCCATACAGTCCAATGGCTCGACCTTGTTGACGTATTTGGAATAAAATGGGCAGCAAGTTCACGAGCCCCAAAACTCCTCACTTCCTCTCTGTCTCAGGTTGACGAAATTTTAATCGCACTGATTTTGTCATCTGAAGGACTGTCCAGCCTAACTTTAAACCAGAATCTCTAACTTTCGACTCCTATGACATTTGCCTTCATTCAACTCTTGCATTGTTGTTCTTAAGCACTAGCAAAACTTCCAATCTAGCATCATGCTCTGCTTGATTTCTACCTCTACAATAAGTTCGTGTAGACTATCACCCTTCGATCCCTGATAACATTTCTGTCATGATACTGGGAAAATTTCCGGCGCGCAATTAACAAAACATGAGCCTTTTAACTGCATTAGGCCTCTGCTCGACATAAACGTGGTGATACCTCGTGACTCAGGATGTACTCAACATGGTGGAATGCTGACATTATGTCCAATCTTGAAAACTGCTGACCCTCTCAATTTATTCAAAACGTTTCGATTACCGGTAGGGATAATGTTCTCTTTGGATCGCCTCATTGTATTTCATATTAATCACAAACGCATCGTCGTTTCCTTTAGCCACCATCAGCGAAATCCATTCGCTGGACCAATAACGGCTCTATAATCGTTGCGAAGCATCTCTAGTATTTTAGCATCTACTTACCTTCTCTTCCATTGGGCTGATTACTGAGATATGCAATTTCCTTGGTGGAACTTTTATCAATTGAAAGTTTCAATTGGATTTTGGAACTTTGAATGGGTCGGAAGATAACTCAATATCAGAACATCAATGCCGACTTTGGGAACCTCAAATTCTCACTGTTCTTTTACTCAAAAGACAGCGCGAAACGCGACAGGGTTGATTCGTGTAAGCCTTTATGAAATGAAACCACTATTCAACCAGGATTACAATAATAGACCTCGTAATTATAAAACTATTGTTATAGTTCTATACAACCATATGGTTTTGAGATGAGCATGAAGTCATAAAAATAAATGCAGCCGCAGCATACTCTTCAAGAACACCTTCACGTATAAGAAAACAAAAACGATGTTTGAAATAAATACGTTGTTCATAGAATTAAGCCATCTAATCAATTATATTTATTTCGAGCATTATGCCAAACATTTAATGAATGTTTTAACTATGTATGACAAGAACTCATAGTTTTGTTGAAACAAAAATCAATTTCTACCAGGGCTTGAATCCAAAAGAGAATGAGCAAATATCTCACTTATCATCTCCTTATACATTTACGATAAGTAGCATACCGCGAGAGACTTTTATCGCAAGCTGTCATGATAGACAACTGAGGGAGGGGGCTATACTCCATGATAAATTCGTTTAAAAAAGCTCCACAAACGGGACACTGGTTCTGATGATGTATATTACATATGATGCAACATGTTTTACACAGCTGTGCGAAAAATTATGGTCCCCAACACAAAATCATCACTTCTCGGTGGGGGCTGCAATATCCGGTTTTTTTCGCACTTGTACACTGGTTCGATCAACTTGTTTTCATGGCTTGTAGTGATTCCGAATAGGGATTTTTACCCCATTCCTGGCCTAACATGCATAGGACTGCATTATTTAATTGATATTTATGACTGGAAGCAATTCCTGAATTTTGTGTGTAATGGGGTTCACTTCTGCTAACAAAAATATCTATTCCTGCTAAACATCGTTTGAAAAAGCTTTTATTTGATTTAAATTTACGAGGTAACGAGGTGTAGCACGTATTTCAATCACAGTGTTTGCTTTTCCGGCATACTTCAATTCAAATCGCGGCAAAAGCGATTTTCTCTCCCTCTCAACATCTTAATATCTCATTCTCTCTCGGGACGGTAGAAAATGCGACGTAAATAAAAATATGCACTAGGGTGCCACTATGGGGATTTAGGCGGACATTAATCAGAAACTCGACTTTATCCAATCATGTTTTCAATTTTTTTTCTAAAGTGGATTCGCAAAATAAGAAAACCCCGAAAGTTTAGGTCCCTACGAGTTATAGTTTTTGAGATATTAGTTATCGAAGTTGAGAAAAGGTAATAGACGCGGCTTTTCTCTTCAAAATCTTGCTTCACTTCATACCAGTTTTTGAATGTTTTTTTTCTGATACGACACCAAGGTTTACATATAGAATTGTAAAGATAATTGAAAGAACTTTCATATTGTACTAGCACAAATCATTATATCATAAAGAAATTTATGAAGAATACAAACAAGACATTAAAAAATAGAGGTATTTCCAGCTTTTAAATTCAAACACTTTTTTCCCCGCGGAGACACTTAGTTGGGCATCATATTTGGGATGTGTACTTTCAGATTCCCATGGAAAATCTCCCGCAAACTTGCGCTATTGGGAGAAAACGCGATTTAAAAAAACGCGTTTGTCCCAAAACTTGGCTCTTTTTTCCTTAGTGTGGATCATCGCAACATAAATTTCAATCCTCTACTACAGCGGTTCTCAACCTGGCGTACATGTACCCCTGGGGGTACCTTAACAAGCCCTAGGGGGTACCTCGAACAAAAATTAGTATGGCAGAATGGCCTGGGAGCCTCCTTTCAAGAGGCCTGGAAGCCTCCTTTCAAGAGGCCTGGAAGCCTCCTTTCAAGAGGCCTGGAAGCCTCCTTTCAAGAGGCCTGGAAGCCTCCTTTCAATAGGCCTGGAAGCCTCCTTTCAATAGGCCTGGAAGCCTCCTTTCAAGAGGCCTGGAAGCCTCCTTTCAAGAGGCCTGGAAGCCTCCTTTCAAGAGGCCTGGAAGCCTCCTTTCAAGAGGCCTGGAAGCCTCCTTTCAAGAGGCCTGGAAGCCTCCTTTCAAGAGGCCTGGAAGCCTCCTTTCAAGTGGCCTGGAAGCCTCCTTTCAAGAGGCCTGGAAGCCTCCTTTCAAGAGGCCTGGAAGCCTCCTTTCAAGAGGCCTGGAAGCCTCCTTTCAAGAGGCCTGGAAGCCTCCTTTCAAGAGGCCTGGAAGCCTCCTTTCAAGAGGCCTGGAAGCCTCCTTTCAAGAGGCCTGGAAGCCTCCTTTCAAGAGGCCTGGAAGCCTTCTTTCAAGAGGCCTGGAAGCCTCCTTTCAAGAGGCCTGGAAGCCTCCTTTCAAGAGGCCTGGAAGCCTCCTTTCAAGAGGCCTGGAAGCCTCCTTTCAAGAGGCCTGGAAGCCTCCTTTCAAGAGGCCTGGAAGCCTCCTTTCAAGAGGCCTGGAAGCCTCCTTTCAAGAGGCCTGGAAGCCTCCTTTCAAGAGGCCTGGAAGCCTCCTTTCAAGAGGCCTGGAAGCCTCCTTTCAAGAGGCCTGGAAGCCTCCTTTCAAGAGGCCTGGAAGCCTCCTTTCAAGAGGCCTGGAAGCCTCCTTTCAAGAGGCCTGGAAGCCTCCTTTCAAGAGGCCTGGAAGCCTCCTTTCAAGAGGCCTGGAAGCCTCCTTTCAAGAGGCCTGGAAGCCTCCTTTCAAGAGTCCTGGAAGCCTCCTTTCAAGAGGCCTGGAAGCCTCCTTTCAAGAGGCCTGGAAGCCTCCTTTCAAGAGGCCTGGAAGCCTCCTTTCAAGAGGCCTGGAAGCCTCCTTTCAAGAGGCCTGGAAGCCTCCTTTCAAGAGGCCTGGAAGCCTCCTTTCAAGAGGCCTGGAAGCCTCCTTTCAAGAGGCCTGGAAGCCTCCTTTCAAGAGGCCTGGAAGCCTCCTTTCAAGAGGCCTGGAAGCCTCCTTTCAAGAGGCCTGGAAGCCTCCTTTCAAGAGGCCTGGAAGCCTCCTTTCAAGAGGCCTGGAAGCCTCCTTTCAAGAGGCCTGGAAGCCTCCTTTCAAGAGGCCTGGAAGCCTCCTTTCAAGAGGCCTGGAAGCCTCCTTTCAAGAGGCCTGGAAGCCTCCTTTCAAGAGGCCTGGAAGCCTCCTTTCAAGAGGCCTGGAAGCCTCCTTTCAAGAGGCCTGGAAGCCTCCTTTCAAGAGGCCTGGAAGCCTCCTTTCAAGAGGCCTGGAAGCCTCCTTTCAAGAGGCCTGGAAGCCTCCTTTCAAGAGGCCTGGAAGCCTCCTTTCAAGAGGCCTGGAAGCCTTCTTTCAAGAAGCCTGGAAGCCTCCTTTCAAGAGGCCTGGAAGCCTCCTTTCAAGAGGCCTGGAAGCCTCCTTTCAAGAGGCCTGGAAGCCTCCTTTCAAGAGGCCTGGAAGCCTCCTTTCAAGAGGCCTGGAAGCCTCCTTTCAAGAGGCCTGGAAGCCTCCTTTCAAGAGGCCTGGAAGCCTCCTTTCAAGAGGCCTGGAAGCCTCCTTTCAAGAGGCCTGGAAGCCTTCTTTCAAGAGGCCTAGAAGCCTCCTTTCAAGAGGCCTGGAAGCCTCCTTTCAAGAGGCCTGGAAGCCTCCTTTCAAGAGGCCTGGAAGCCTCCTTTCAAGAGGCCTGGAAGCATCATTTCAAGAGGCTTGGAAGCCTCCATTCAAGAGGCCTAGAAGACTTCTTCCAAGTGGCCCCGAAGCTTCCTTTCAAGAGGCCTGGAAGCCTCCTTTCAAGAGGCCTGGAAGCCTCCTTTCAAGAGGCCTGGAAGCATCATTTCAAGAGGCTTGGAAGCCTCCATTCAAGAGGCCTAGAAGACTTCTTCCAAGTGGCCCCGAAGCTTCCTTTCAAGAGGCATGGAAGCCTCGTTCAAAGAGGCTTGGAGGCCTCCTTTTAAGAGAGTCGAAGGCCTTCTTTAAAAAAAGGCTCGGAAGACTCCTTACAAGAGGCTCGAAAGGTTCCTTACGAAAGGCTATGAAGCATACTTTCAAGAGGCTTGAAAATCTCCCTTTAAAAGGCTCGGAATTCTACTTTCAAGAGGCTTGGTAGTAGGGATGAAACGATACCACTAAAGTATCGATACTTTTACTTCAAAGTAATATCGTATGAAAGTATCGATACCAATAAATATCAAATTAAAAGTATCGATACCTACTCGTATCATATGTGTATTCATATTTTTTAAGTAAAATTTTAATAATAGTCACTGTCAAATAGTCATTCATCAAGAAATGAATGAATGAATGAATGGGAAAATCAAGCACTTTCCATTACTATTCATTCATCGATAATAAAATTCATTCACCTCGGGAGTGTATGAAAATATGTTTTCACGTGAAACACTTTTTAAATTTCAATAATTTCGATATTTTGCAATTTAAGTTCCTATAGGTAGGAATCTCTCTAATGGGACTACTGGATTGGGACTATTGAATTGGAACACAGCTGCAAATATAAGTGTTAAGCCGAGATCTATCCCATATATTTGAGTAAAACGTCATGGAGTTGGAAAAAATTCTAAACCTATATTAGATAAAGGATCGGAAACACCAATGACACTCAATTTAAAGTATCAATATCAATAATCTATAATATAAACTTATTTCTACTTTTTTTGAATTTCACTTATGCTATGAATACCGTAATTATCACACGTTTGTGTTGTGCGGAAAAATGAATCTCAGGCTTGGACAGTACTTAGTAAAGTTAATTAGATTTGAATGCAAAAATTGAAAATATTATAACGAAAGTAGTACAGATATTTCTATTTAAAATTATAAGATGTAAAAGATGTTGAAGAAGTACTCAATCGATTCAACTACTTCAATTCGATACTTACTTGGTATCCGATATCAAAGTATCGATACCACAAGTACTTGGTATCGGATCAAAAGTATCGAGTATTTACTCGTATTTACTTGAATCTATTCATCCCTACTTTGTAGCGTGTTTTCAAAAGGCGCAGAAGCGTTCTTTTAAGATGCAAAGGAAGCCTCCTTTTTGAGTGGATGGAGAGTTGCCTTTGAAGAGGTTGGGAAGCCTCTCTAAAAGAGAGCTTCATTTAAAGAGACCCGAAAGCCTCCTTTTAAGGTACTCGGAAGCCTGCTTTCAATAAGTCCAGAAGCCTCTTTTTAAGAGGCCTGAAATCCTCTTGACAAGAGTTTCAGAAGGCTCCTTTTAAGAGGGTTGAAAGCCTTCTTTCAAAAAGCACAGAAGCCTCCTTCAAGGGATCCAAAAGCATCGTTTTAAGAGGCCCGGATGCCTACTTTTAAAAGGCTCGCAAGCCTCCTTCAAAAAGCTCGGAAGGCACCTTTCAAAGGGTTCGAAAGATTTCTTTCATTTGGCTCAGATAGATTCTTTCAAGTATTCTACATTCAAGATGCTTGGAAGCATCTACAAGAGGCACAAAAACCTCTTATCAAGAGGCGTGGAGGTCTACATTCAAGAGATTCAGAAGGTCATTTCAAGAGGCTCGGAAGTTTCCTTTCAAAGGGCTCTGAATTATTCTTTCAAGATGGGGTACCTCAATTAATGCAATAGTTCGAAGAAAAAGGTTGAGAGCCGCTGCTCTACTTTAATAAACATTCTTCCCTATTTGTTCTTCAAAATTACGAATAAAAATTCAAAGCCAAAACATTAGGCCCTTTTCAAAAGTTAGTCGCGAAATGACTGAAATTGTTGTTTAACAACATTTCCCTGTTATGACAACATCAAAAACATCTTATTAGCTCGGAAAAATGAAGAATATATGTTTGTCCGCCTGTTTGTATGGGGATGCCCCATAGTGGGTACGGCTTATTTTTCGAATGTTTCTGAAACCTGGAATTCGTGTGCTTAAACGCTTTTTTTGTGGCAAAAGAAAGAATAGCCTCAGAATTTTAGGCCAAAATATTGAAGTTTAGAGGTCGCGCAAAGGCCTTTAAGGTGATTTGTTGAGCATCAAGTTTAGACTTTCATAAAAATTATCATAACTTTGGCAATTATCATCCGATTTACAATCTATTATAATTAATCTCTTCAGTATTAAATTTATGAAAACTTTGTGGAACATCATATTTCCTGAAATCAGCCACAAATGATGGTAATATCCATGGTAAAATGGAACAAGTTAGTAATTTGAATATTAAACTTTGATTCGATGCATTCGAATGTTGGTAGGATAGGAGTGCGGAAGGTGTGGGGTTAATGCATGGAAGGCCCGCTGCCATATTGTCTGCCATCGTGGTACTTTTCCAAATATATCCATAACATAAGCAATCGCCCAACCTTCATGGTATCTAAGAGAACAGAGGTGTTAGACATAACCCTTTGCTCCAATAGAATCAGTCACGATTTGATGAATTGGCATGAGTCAGATGAGGAATCGATATTTGACCATCGCTGAATCTACTTTGATCATTTGAATGTTACTTCGCAGACCTTGCGTTTCAGAAATCATAGTTCAACAAACTAGGATCTTTATACAGAGTTGCTCTCTACCAAATTTCATGGATATCTACATTCTATAGAAACTCCTACCGACTTGGATGATGCAGTTGATACTACAATGTTGCACATCGTGGAAGCTTTCGAAGAAGCTTGCCTTTTGCGTTCTCTAAAAACCTCAAGAGGAACCCCGTGGTGGAATTCCGATTTGGCTAAGCTCAGGAAGCAGTGTTCCAACAGGCGCCATTCAGCAGGGACGGAATCTTCCAAGTTGGCTCCCAAAGCTTACAAGAAGGCTCTACAATCTGCTGAACGATCCGGCTGGAAAAACCTTTGTGGAAATGTTTCCAATTTGAGTGAAGCCAGTAAATTGAATAAAATTCTTGCGAGATCCAAGGATTTCCAAGTTGGCGAAATTCGCAAGCCAAATGGCGACTACACTTCTTCTGACGAAGAATCGTTAGAGCACTTATTTGATATACACTTCCCTGGATGTGTCGATATAACATCTTCGGATGTTCCTGATGTCTTTTCATGTAGCTATGCGTCTTGGGCTCAAGCACCTAGAATCATAA
This sequence comes from Armigeres subalbatus, assembly GCF_024139115.2. Taxonomy (NCBI): domain Eukaryota; kingdom Metazoa; phylum Arthropoda; class Insecta; order Diptera; family Culicidae; genus Armigeres; species Armigeres subalbatus. The sequence goes on from NC_085141.1 coordinate 272,848,714, forward strand.
CTACTGAATCGATTCAATGGGCACTTAACAGTTTTGCTCCCTACAAATCTCCAGGTGAGAATGGGATTTATCCCGTTCTACTTCAAAGAGGTTTTCAGCATATAAAAAAATGTTTTGAAAAAGCTTTTAGTATGCAGTTTTGCTACTTGGTATATTCCCATATCCCGGCGGGATGTCACTGTAAAGTTTATCCCAAAAGAAGGGCGTGCTTCGTATGAAGAAGCAAAAAGTTTTAATCAGTCTGACCTCATTTCTTCTGAGATGCTTAGAACGTATTACCGATCATCAGACTCGTGATGACTGCACGTTGTCATGAGCTACCTAATATAATTACCAAATGGATTCACCAGATGCTTTAAACCGACATCTCTACTCGACATTACGTCAAGCAACGATTAGGAAATTAAGCGTCTGTGGATGTCTTCAAGGGGCAGTATTATCTCCGCTTTTGTGGAATCTCGTTGCAGATACGCTATTAGATTAGATTAATGGAAGCCAACGAGTCATCTGCACTTCCACGAGAAATCACTGGGATGTTGGATAAATGGGGTAGGAAGTGTAGCAGGGTTCGTTTGGTAAACGGTTTGCCGTATGTAGCGTGTAGCTTGATGAAGTTTAAACAAAAAAACACAATCGAACGCGCACTAATTAATCGACTTATCGACTGCACATAGCAGAACAAAATATTTCTATAATCATGCGATCACTCTGCATATTAATCGAGACACGATAGAACACGCACTCAATTTTTATGTGTTAATTTATTCAATTACCCGCACAACGCAGAGCAAAATATCTAAATGATCGCGCGATCGTTCTGCTTATCAGAGGAAACACGATCGGACGTGCACTAATATTTCATTTGCTAATTAGTTTATGCACTCACATAGAGCAGAACAAAACAAATCTTCAAAATGATCACGTGATCGTTGTGTATTTGTCAATTAATTCACTCATTCGCACAACGCAGAACAAAATATTTAGGTGATCGTGGGATCGTTCTGCGCGCTAGAAGTTCCTACTATTACACTGATTGTTCAATTTGTTTAAATATAATCATTGAAAAAAAAATCAGCCTGCAATATTTTCAACATATAAATCACGGTATAAAAACGTATACTTGACTGTTTTTGTAGTTCGGGGTTGTGGCCAGTACACTCTATGTTCAGAACTATTAGCCTGCCGTATATGTGACATTTCTGTTTCTCTCAAAACAATTTGATATATAGGTTTAATAGTGAAAATTGTTTAAAGAACCTTAACAAAGAAAACTAGCATCGAAGTTGCTTTAAATTGTTTCTTTATAGGGACTGATGAAAATTAATATCTGCAATACCTAAACCAAATTGACCGGGCTATTGCCGCTCTAATAAAAAGCCACACACTCGAGCTGTGGTAAGTGATCGCGATTGTAGTCGATGAATATCGTTTGCGAAGGGGTTGAAGTGAGCCATAGTTAGTTACGTTCGAACCATCGCACAGATACGGTTGCCACCTGATACGTTGTGAGTCGATATAATAGTGATTTGCGGAGTGCTCCCGGTAGCTTGTTGTGCTTTCTACCATTCAAGCTGTCCCAAGTGCGCGACCGTTATCCATCCCAATCCGGTATACCGCGAGTGATAAGGGCAGTTTGCCAAGAAGACCACTGCATTGGAGAAGAAAGTTGTTGTGACGGTATCACCATTCTTCCGAAGACGGCTTCGGTGACGTTGCTAGGAGTAGGAGCAATAAACTGGACTAAAAGGTACTGTAGTAAATTAAGAAAGTGGGTTTTAAGCATCCAAGGGACAATATTGTGCCAAAATGGGTTGCAATTGCATTCTACCGAATATGACCAATCGACAATCACATAATTAGGAAACACTGACCTAGCTTAAACGTGAACAGAGACAACTGATCTGATTTTTTCTTGTGGATCAGTTATGTTAATGTAGTGCGCGTCATGTCTCTTAAACAGTAGTGTAAATTTCTAAGTTGTGAATAACTATGGTGTATAATAGCATAATGTGATTTTTCTATTAGATTATTCAAAACTAGCAAGAAAACGTAAAGCCTAATAGAACGGAAAGTTTGTTTAGTACGGTTATTTAGAAAAAGTACGGTTAGTTACAAAAAAAGTAAAAACTTAGTGTTAGCATCTAACGTGTTTTTTTGTTCTGTTGCTCAACAATAGACCCACAGATAAGCCGTCATTGTGAGGAACAAATAGAATTATCTAAAGAAAAGGTAATTGCAAGAAAAGCATAAATATTAGTGGTGGAGTAAAGAGAGAGATAACACTAAGGTGTACTAATGCCTGGAATAGTTAAAGATCTGGGCCTTTTCTTTTCATGTCTCCTGCGGTGTGAAACCCCGGAAGATTTTCTTCTATGCATCCACAGCTTCCTAAACCTGATTAAAGGGTCAGCAAAGACTGTGCGGTAGTAGAATCTACCCTCCCTCCGATTCGCTTTTCCCGGTGGCGCCAGCTACCTGGTTTCCGGCGGCCGTTTAGAATACCCAACCAATCAATTACGGGATCGGACACGCCACGTTTTGCACCTCAAATCTCTTTTCCACGGAGAACCTAGATACTAGAGGCTCTAGAAGGACCCGCTGAACCCTAGCTCATCGATCGTAGACCCAGCTACGCCCTCTGTACCGGTTTGGAATCGTGCCCAAAAGGAGGCAATCAAGCCTCGATATTTATAGTCCGCTGAATAAGAGTGAATTCTACCTTGCTTTTGAACAATGTTGCTTCTGGAATTGATTGGTTGTCTCTCCTCGAATCAGAACTGATAGCTTTCGATTCCAATCCAACTCCTGCTAAAGGCGAAGTACCTAAGCAGGTTGTGTAACGTTGTTATTAGCGTACACGACCATAATTTCCTCACCCACTGGATCCCGATTGCGAAGAGATAAGGATGGGAGCATCTTGACGGACGAACGTGTGGTGATCGAAAGGTGGAAGCAGCACTACGAAGAACATTTAAATAGCGCTGAGAGCACAGGCAGTGAAAGTCAAGGCAGCGGAGGAGATGACTACGTCAGTTCAGCGGACGATGGAAGCCAACCAGCCCCCACCTTGAGGGAAGTAAAGGATGCCATTCCACAGTTAAAGATCAATAAAGCAGCTGGTAAGGATCGAAGCTGAGCTCATCAAGATAGGCCTGGAAAAGCTGGCCACTTGCCTGCACAAACTGATAGTCAGAATCTGGGAAACTGAACAGCTACCGCAGGAGTGGAAGGAAGGGGTTATATGCCCCATCTACAAGAAAGGCGACAAGCTGGAGTGTGAGAACTTTCGAGCGATCACCATCCTTAATGTCGCCTACAAAGTGATCCCAGATCATCTTCCGTCGTCTTTCACCATTAGTGAATAAGTTCGTGAGAATTTATTAAGCCGGCTTCGTTAATGGCCGCTCAACAAAGGAGCAGATCTTTACTGTACGACAAATCCTTCAAATATCCCGTGAATACGAGGTCCCAACGCACCATCTGTTCATTAATTTCAAGGTGGCATACAACAGTATAGACCGCGTAGAGCTATGATGAGTTATGGATGAGAACAGTTTTCCTGGGAAGCTTGACAGACTGATCAAAGCAACGGTGGATGGTGTGCAAAACTGTGTGAAGATTTCGGGCGAATACTCCAGGTCGTTGGGCTACGAAATAGTGAGTTGATATCCAGGAAGGGGCGCCTAACATAACTCTGGTCCTCACAAGTTCCAATACTCACGCTTCTACGGGTCTTCCGATGACAATTGACCGTCAGCTAAGGGTTGCGTACTCAGCTGGTAGTGCAGCCTGGGCACTGTTGTCCTTCTGACATTAGCTAGAGTGAGAGGGTGCGTCCTGTGGGGTCTGCCTAGGATGTGGTGGAGTTCGACAGTGGGCTCTGTTGAACTTCTATAAAAAGCTGCATGTGTCCCCAAGCAGGCCCTATCAAAGCGACCGTGTGCCGCTCAAAGCGCACTAGCCTAGTCCTGGTGTTGGGTGGGACTTTTAACAAATTTGACCCGACTGATCGAGCGTCTGTTCACCAAGGAGGTGCGGCTCCAACAGCGTCTGTTCTGGCATCCAGCGGCTGAGTATGAAATGCTATTTCCCTGAAGCTATACCTAAGATGGCAGCCCCATCCCGGTGGATAGGGAACCTTGGGCCAACAACCTACCCAAGCAGCACAAATCAGACAAAAATGGTTGCAGCAACTTAATTGTGACTGAATCTGGTCATATATGAGTTACAGTAACCTATGTGGAACATGTGTGCTGCTAGGGTACTGTTCCCGAAACATCAATTTGTTCGAGAATCCGATAATGAAAGAATACGGACTTACTTGAAGGCAACGACTCTTAACGCGAAACAACGGACACGAATAGGAACATGGAACGTTTTAACCCTAGCCCAGCAGGGTAAATTGGCACAACTTGCCAATGAGGCACGCCGCATGAAGCTTGAGATCCTGGGACTGAGTGAAGTCCGTTGGCCAAACTTTGGAGAACACAGAACGCCGTCGGGACTAGTTCTGCTATACTCTGGTTTACGAGGTGAACACGTTCCCCGGCATCGCGGAGTTGGCTACCTACTAAGCGCTCAGGCACACTCTGCGCTTATAAAGTGGGAACCTATGAGTGAAAATAATCGTTGCCAGATTTAGAACACGGGTCCGAAACCTTACTATAATCCAATGTTATGCACAAACCGATGCTGCCGATCTGCAAGACAAAGAGAACTTCTACAGTCAACTCAATGCCGTCGTAGAAGAATTCCGAAGGGTGATATCAAGATCTGTTTGGGCGACTTCAATGCGAAGATCGAACCATGAGCACATTATGGGACGCCATGGTCTCGAAGAAATGAGCGAAAACGGAGAACTGTTCGCAGAATTTTGTAGTAATAACGACATGGCGATCGGGGGATCGCACTTCCCCCATCGACCGGTTCACAAGGTCACGTGGATCTTCCGTGATGGCTTTACACAAAATCAAACCGACCACATCTGGAAACTGGAAATGGAAACGGAGCCTTCTTGATGTACGGAATGAACGTAGAGCCGATATCGCGTCTGACCATCACCTCCTCATCGGCGAAATACGCCTGCGCATTGCGCGGATTCGTCGGCAGGAGGAAAGAGTTGGACGACGATTCAACACACGCCGACTGGAAGATGCCACGGTGAAACACGATCCTTCGTTGAAGAACTGAAGACGCGTGCTGCAGATATTCCGGAATGTGGCAGCTTGGAAGACCAATGGACCGCCATCACGAATGCCTTCATCACCACCAGCGAGAACAATCTGGGCGAACTACGCACCCAGAGAAAACAATGGATCACCGATGAGACCTGGAGGAAGATAGAGGAGCGAAGAGAAGCCAAAGCCGCGATAGAGCGATCAAAAACCAGAGGAGCCAAAGTCTTAGCCCGTCAACGATACGCGGCTCTTGAGAAGGAAGTAAAACGCTCATGTCTCATGTCTCATGTCTCATGTCTGAAACGCTGGTTCGAGCACTTCGAGCAACTTTTTCAAGTGCCAGCCAGGCCATCACCACCTCGGCATGATCTGCCTAGGATCCGACGTATAACACGCGTCAATACCGAAGCTCCATCACTGCTAGAGATTCAAACAGCCATCCAAAGCATGAAATCAGCCGAGATGCTCAAAGCTGACCCCATGACATCCGCTTAACTACTGCATCGTTTATTTCGTAATATCTGGGACACCGCAACTTTCCCGGTCGACTGGATGCAAGGTATCTTAGTGAAGGTGCCCAAAAAGGGTGACCTGACTGTATGCGATAAATGGCGAGGCATTATGTTGCTGTGTACCGTTCTCAAAGTTCTGTGCAAAATTTTCCTAGCCCGGAGTCAGGAGAAGATCGATGCGACTCTCCGGTGGCAGCAGGCCGGATTCCGTACCGGAAGATCCTGTGTGGGCCATATTGTCACGCTCCGCATAATTCTGGAGCAGGTCAACGAATTCCAAGAGTCCCTTTACTTGGTATTCATTGACTACGAAAAAGCTTTCGACCGTCTCAATCACGAGAATATGTGGGGCGTCCTGAAGGCCAAGGGAGTTCCTGAGAAAATCATCGGCCTCATCGAAGCGCAGTACGAGGCCTTTTCGTGTAGAGTGCTGCACAGTGGGGTCCTGTCCGACCCTATATGGGTCGTAGGTGGTGTGAGGCAAGGATGTATTCTATCACCGCTACTGTTCCTCATCGTAATCGATGAGATTCTGGTAGATGTTATGGCAGCCTATAACCATGGAGCACCTAAACGACTTCGAATTGGCTGATGACGTTGCACTCCTCACGCAACGGCGCTCTGATATGCAGAGTAAGCTCAACTACTTTGCCAAGCGCTCCTCTTCGGCAGGTTTAGTACACGCGGTGAATCCTGCCAGTTTCACAGTAGTCGGGTAACCAGTGGAGAATGTTGAAAGCTTCCAATATCTTGGTAGCCAAATGGCGTCAGACGGCGCTACCAAGATCGACATAGGCGCACGGATCAAGAAAGCAAGCACCAAAATACGAATTTTCAATTCTAACGTGAAATCTGTGCTGTTATACGCTAGCGAAACATGGTGTGTATCAGTGAAGTACACTCAACGGCTGCAGGTGTTCATTAACAGAAGCCTGCGGTATATAATTCGGGCCTGGTGGCCTCACAACTGGATCTCAAACAACGAGCTCCATCGTCGTTGTCACCAGAGGCCGATAGCAACAGAAATTCGGGATCGGAAGTGGGGCTGGGTCGGCCACACTCTACGTAGGGGCGGAAACGAAATCTGTAAACAAACATTAGACTGGAACTCATGGCGGCGAAGCCTCAATAAAGAAATAAAAGAAGTCGACCGAAATCTAACCTGGCAACAGGTTAAAGCGATAGCCGGGCAACGCTCAGGATGGAGATCTTTCAAGTCGGCCCTTTGCACCACCGGAGGTGTACAGGATCCATAATTCAATAATAAATACTCCAGTTCGTTCGAATCGCGCCGGGGACTAAGACAAGGTGATGGACTTTCGTGCCTGTTGTTCAACATTGCGCTAAAAGGTGTCATGCGGAGAACCGTGGTACGATTTTCAACAGATCCAGTCAATTTATTTGTTTCGAGGATGACATGGACATTGTCGGCCGAACATATGCAAAGATGGCAGCCATTCTGAACTCGTCTTTCGAAAGATATAATGTCCAGGCGTCTGCTATGAAAATTTCAAAATATTTCATCTAGCATAGCAGTTTCAAATTTAATGATTTTTGCGTTCGATATTTCACTAATATGCAACCATATATACCAACCATATAAATTATCATCAAATATGCAATTTGCAACCTCAATCAACTATAACCTAAAACCTATTCTTTGGATCATAGAAAAAATAGCAAAGGATGTTAGAGATAATATTGTTCTAATATCAATGACAAAATAGACAATACAATGGCAATACAGTATTCAAATTACAGAATTATTGCACTTCAATACAAGTAACTACACCCTGTATGATGATTCTGCTTTTATTAAATATGATTATAGTTGGTAACTTAGAATACCGTGCTGAAACAATTTTGTCTTTCATGGGTACTGGGTAGTTAGTAAGACTAGTAACCAACATTTAAACAACAATGTGCATCATTTGTTGTCAGTTATACAACCATCATCCAGTTCGATTCAAGCAGTGGTACGAAAACGAGTTCCATTTGGAAAAAATGGGAAAGCTAGATCACTCGAGGAAAACCGCCCTTTTCCTTTTCCGGTAGACGGAAAAAGCAAATATGCACCACTTCGGAACGTCTCAACAATTTAACTGACTTGTTGAACTACGATGCATTTACTTCATAAATTAATGCATTTACTACAATAATTAACTGACACAGGGAATACTAGTGTCCGACTTAGAACTAGAAGAGGGAAACCATCGCATTTCCAAAAAGCCAGGTGAGAAAATGAGAGATTTAAAAAGACTGAAACTTTTTGAGAAATATTTCACTGTCATGAGACGAGTTTAGTACAATTTCACTCAATTCCACCAAATCGTATTACTTTTACATATACGTATTTCGACCTTAACTGTACACATTTAGTTTTTATTTCTGCAGCTTCGATGAATTCGTCTACCTTGGATCCTTGCTAACGGCTGATAACAATGTTAGTCGTGCAATACGAAGGCGCATCATCTGTGAAAGTCGGGCCTACTACGGGCTCCAGAAGAAACTGTGGTCATAAAAGTATCACCAACGCACCAAATGCGCCATGTGTAAAACATTGATAAGACCGGTAGTCCTCTACGGACATGAAACATGGACAATGCTCGAGGAGGACTTGCAAGCATTCGTTATCTGTTTATATATAAGCTACATTAATGAATGAATGATTTCAAAGTCTATTGACTCGTTAAGTCACCAGATGACTGTCGATTGCTGCAAATGTTCAACGACAAATTTGTGGATTGGTGTGGACATAACTTCCTGATCATCAGTGTGGAGAAGTGCACTAGCATATCGTTTGCCTGGAAACAATCTCATATCGTCTAGTACTATCACATTGAAAACGAAGCATTCGAAAGGATCAGCGCTGTGAAGAATCTTGGCATTAGGGGTATGCGATAACACACTTTTTCCTAACGAAACGAAACGAAACGAAATTTAAAATGTCTATGTTGATTCGGATCGATACGAAACGAAATATAGATTTATTTTCGAGACTTCGAAACGATACGAAATCAAGGTTCATTTAATTCGAAATTTTTCGAAACGAAACGAAATATATTTTTTTTCCGCGGAATTTATATTAAATTGCTTTTACATTATGTTCGCAATTCTGATTTCACTTTTTCTAAGTCGAATAACTGTTTTGTGACCAGTAGAGTTATAATAACAGAAGAGGCAGTCTGCAGGGTTGGGAAAAATCAAATTTTCGAAAAATCGAGAACGATCAAACTCACCCGCGATTTTACTTTTAAATTATCAAGTGATTAAAACTCGCCAGCGATTAAGAATCGTTTGAAAATCGTATCTTGATTTTTAGCATTTACCGTTACCTTTTAAACTATTTTTCCTTACTAGCATGAAACCATAACGCCAAATAGAAGGTATAACGGGATTGTTAACAATTAGCTATTATTAGTGAAGATTAATGATTAAATGAAAATTCTGTGTTTATTATCGTTTGAGTACAAAATTTGAGAAGTTGTCGCCGGCGACAACTCGCCTACTGTTTTCACGTGAAAAGTTTTCACATGAAAATTGCAATCATGATCGTCTGATAATGATTAAGCACAACACTGGCAGTCTGTGATAAATCACCGCATTCTCGCTGCATATACCATTCCCCATCCCCAGCATTTGTGCCGCTTTCTAAGGAATTCATCGTGGAGCGTGTGCTCTCAAATATGATCAATTTTATATCAGTAAGTATACAAAATATAGAAATTGTGGGATTTTTCATATACGGATACGGATAAGTTTCGTTTAAAACCTTAGTTCACTTAAGAAATATGTAATTATGCTGAAGCATACTTCATATTGCCTTGTCAGCGTAGTTTTATAGTATTGAGCTAAGTAAAAATTAGAAAATGAATGCTTAGATTTATTTTTTGACGTAAACTACGTCTAAGGGGAAGACTCTGATACAGGGTGTCAAATGAGAATTTAAAAAGTGGAGACCGTCACGAAATCATGTAAGATTTGTAACATTAATAGGTCCTTTATCTTTCAATGGATTTTAATGATTTATATATCAATCGATTCGTAAACTTTCCACCAATTTGCCAGTAGTATTAAAACTATTGATTATCAACGCTGAACTATTTAAAATTTTATTTTTTTTCATGCATTAAGCATCCCCTATAAAGCGCGTTCCAATCCTTGGTAATTGCCTACTTTTAGGGTATTATCTATTATTGAACTGGGTTGTATGAATGGGGTGGCCCAGCCGCTAGAAAATGGAGTCCCTAGGGGAACTGGGGATAGGACGCCCACGTTAAGGAAAATGCCATTTTTATCAATGAAAACCACCATTTCAGCCAGTTTTCATCAGCGCATACTGAAGAACAACATATCTGCGACTGACTACCGATAACAGATATCTAATTGTCCATTTTATTGCACAGAAATTTGATTTTTAAAAAGCACCCGAAAAAAATGATTTTGAAACCATGCGGGGTGAGATGCGCCAGTGGATGGGTTAAAACGCGCATGTGCTTATCGTACTGATTTTCATTTTAATTGCCTACATTAAGGCAATTAACCGAATGTTTCAGCTGTTTCGGTCATACGAAATGAGCATGGGCGTAATGCCCCACACCGACCTCAGAAGTTTGAAGGCCCATAAAATCGTTTTAAAACCATTTTTGACGACGATTTCGTGTGGAACATAAAGAACACAAGTAAGCAGCATGGCTCATGGCTCAATTATTAATTTATCAATGTATAACAGCGACAGAAAGACTAAATTCCACCGAGCTAGAATTGCATCAAAACACGCAAAAATCGTTTTTTCGAGTTTTTCATGTAGGGGAAGTGGGGGTAGCACGCCCATAGGGGTTAAAACGCGCCACCCCTGAATAAGGTTAAATATCCCCATTTTGATTATTTTCAATAGTCTATACGATAAAGCAATGAAAAATATTGCCATTGGATACATATATTTCATGATTTTTCTCTAGTTATACATGAAAAACTCGAAAAAACGATTTTTGCGTGTTTTGATGCAATTCTATCTCGGTGGAATTTAGTCTTTCTGTCGCTGTTATACATTGATAAATTAATAATTGAGCCATGAGCCATGCTGCTTACTCGTGTTCTTTATGTTCCACACGAAATCGTCGTCAAAAATGGTTTTAAAACGATTTTATGGGCCTTCAAACTTCTGAGGTCGGTGTGGGGCATTACGCCCATGCTCATTTCGTATGACCGAAACAGCTGAAACATTCGGTTGATTGCCTTAATGTAGGCAATTAAAATGAAAATCAGTACGATAAGCACATGCGCGTTTTAACCCATCCACTGGCGCATCTCACCCCGCATGGTTTCAAAATCATTTTTTGCGGATGCTTTTTAAAAATCAAATTTCTGTGCAATAAAATGGACAATTAGATATCTGTTATCGGTAGTCAGTCGCAGATATGCTGTTCTTCAGTATGCGCTGATGAAAACTGGCTGAAATGGTGGTTTTCATTGATAAAACTGGCATTTTCCTTAACGTGGGCGTCCTACCCCCAGTTCCCCTATAACTAGAGAAAAATCATGAAATATATGTATCCAATGGCAATATTTTTCATTGCTTTATCGTATAGACTATTGAAAATAATCAAAATGGGGATATTTAACCTTATTCAGGGGTGGCGCGTTTTAACCCCTATGGGCGTGCTACCCCCACTTCCCCTACTCCTTTTTAGAGTGGGAGATGCAGCTAAAGCTGGGTAGTATTGTCGTGGGATGGTTCCTTCTCTTCTATATAGAGCGGAATAGTTGGTTCAGTGTACTATATTTGGTTTTACGTAGTTTACGTCGAGCGGTCGTGTCTTGTATACAACCCCAATTTTTTATTTAGTGGGATACTCAATTATGTATCCACATCTGCCAGGCGCATACACAGATAGATAAATGATATTTGAACACATCAAAACGTAACATCCAAAACTTTTTCCTTCTTATTATTCATCTACTTATATATAGCATACATTTGCTCACTAGAAGAATCATGTGCACCTTTCTAAAATGCACAATGATATGTATTTCAAATTGAATTTCACAGATCCATAGTCTTATATACAATCAGCTCGACGAACTGAGATTTTGTCTGTGTGTCCTTGGCATATGAGAACAGCTGTTATAGTCAGTATGAGCTGAAAGCAATCATAAGAAAAGAACTTTCCGCAATTTTAATGATCTTTCTTTCTTTTAATGATCCCGTTCTGAATATTTTTGCCAAATTTGATGCGAAGTTCTAGAGATGTCCACAAATCTCCAATGTTCCTGACATATTGTGCAAAAAGTCAAAGAAGAGCTTAGCTTGATTAACTGTACACACCGTAGTTGCTAATCATGATTGGCCGAGAAACAGCAAATATGCACACCTCACCAATTAAATAATATTCTTGGGATACAAAAAAGTTATTTTTATTGTAAACTTGCTTCGGAGTTTCCAATTCATGACCAATAACGATGCTGGTCCCGTCCTCACAGTCAATTTAGGATTAGGAGAGGAAAATTAGTTTAACACTCATCGTTATAAGAGATCGAGGAATGCTCTGCATCTCCGTGAGCGCTACGGGAAAGGAATCGTTGGTTAGTAGAGAACGTAATTCATGAGAAGCCCAATGGTAAGCGACTAAATATTTATTGAAAACGAAGTTACTTTAAAAACAAGAAGATGAAAACTGTGTTTCAAATCAATCCAACGCAAGATCAATCCCAATAAACATTGGAAGGTGAGAAAAAGCTTATTCCATTCAAAATAAGCTTCTTCAACTAAAATACTAGCTTATTCAACAAGAATTGTTTGTTGGAAGCTGCTTCGTTTAATAAGCTTCTACAATATGATCGATTCCGCACTAAATAATTTTGTGCTCTTCGATGCAGAGATTAGTTTTATCACTTTACGTTCTCCCACACTAGTTGGCGTGATCAGCCATCAACAACATCTATTCTACACTGGTTAAACAAATTTCTGCTACGCGAGGTAGATTTTTTTCACTTCGACTTCTCCCGGACGAGCTGCCGTCCCATGACCACCAGCAACACGATCGATTCCGCATTCATATTGTACAATTAGTAAAAAATATCACAAAATATAAATTTAAATCTTGGAAACACTAATGACGTTTTATAGAAGAAAACTACATACGTATACGACTATGAGTGGGGTTTCCAAGTAACCAAAAGTTCCTTTAAAAGTACGTTTTTCGCTTAATCAGCTTGACTGAAGTGGCTATATAGCATTCTAAGCAGCCCGAATTTCAAGTCGTTGAATGAACCTGAAAGTTTCTTCACGAAGTTATAGAGCCTTCTAAGCAGCTTCCAGAAAAAACTGTGTAAAATTATTTTCCGGGTGGTTAAATTTTTTTTTCTGAGTGTACGAAGGGGAAATTGTCAATGTCAATTTTAATTTATTTGCTGCTAACAGATTCTCATTCTTGCTCCTCCTCCTCCTTCTCCTCCTAATGGTGGAATTGAACTCGATTGTCTCTGGGTTCAAGTCCTTGCATGATCCGATGCGCCAGCGAACATAATTGAAACGAGCGAGTAATGTCACTTACTGATGAAGTGCTAATAATCTCCTATGCCAACATGGTGAAATTAAAATTGTAGTCATTTCATCTACAGAACACAACACCTCGATAGAGTAGTAGTTAGCAATTGCGGCTCTAATACGAAGTATGCGGGTTCGAAGCCCACTTTATTCATTTTTTATGAATGCGTTAAATAAATATAATATTAAGAATCAATTTTAGCCTAAACTTTTGAATAAACTTTGATTAAATGACTATGTATGAACAATTTTTCTTTTTAAGTTTTGCATGGAAATTTTGGTTGAACTTTTGGAAATATAGATGTCGCTTAAAAGGTTCGCAGTGAACTTGTTTGGAACTTTAAGGCGCTATTAAGAAGCCTTTATTCTACTTTGTAGTTCGTAGAGAGTACCTTTAGAACTTCTTTGGAACTTGAACTTGCTTAAAGTTCACATTGGAACTGTTGGGAGCCATAAATAGCTTCAAGACTTATTATCATCTAGAAGGTGCTGTCGGAACTTTATATGAACTCTTAGTAACTTCAAAGGAGATTTTATTATGCAATGACGAACTTTTGGTTGCTTGTGTTATGTAGTAAGCGTAAATAGAAACAAAATGTATAACCTGAAGTTTTGAAAACAACTTAACGATTTTGTTCAGTGGCGCAGCCAAAATTTTTGATAATATGAAGTATGGTTTAAGTTTAAATTTGTTTCGAAATTCCGCGGAATTCCGTCAAATTTCGCTAGTTAGTTAGTTTTTTCTAGCGAAATTTTTGTAATTTTACGAAACGAAACGAAACCAAGAAATCAGATTTCGTCATGCTCAAATTCCGCGAAATTCCGCGGAATTTCGTTTCGAACCACCTGAAACGAAATTTTTCGAAATACCGCATATACTTACTTGGCATTATGCTTGATTCGGAATTAAATTTTCGTGAACAGTACAGCCACGTTATAAATAGAGTTCAGTGCGTGATTTCTCTTGTTTCGGACAGCAAAACGATCGCGCGATCGGCCGAAATATTGTGTTCTGCATTGCGCGGCCGGTAATAAAAATCAGTTCAGTGCGAGATTTCTCGTGTTTCAGGTATTGCGCTTTGATCCGGTCGAGACAAGTGCGATCTTCTATAGCTTGCAGTAGCCATCGGGAAAGTAAGTACAGTGCGTGTGTTATTCGTCGCGAGCCGGAGAAAAAAAATGTCTTTTTGATATTCGGCGGATAATGCGCTTTGTTCCGGTTAAGTAAGGGCAAGTAAGTACAGAATACTGCACGTCGGTTCGGTCGTCAAAAACTCGATCCTTTACAGTTTACATATGCCATCGGGCATGCATGGTGACTATTGTCCATGCTCGGTTCATATACACGTCGAACGATCTGGTATCGTTGTAGTTTGTGCGGTCGGGAAGTGAATCAATAGATATACGCTTGGTCGTGTTCCTGCTCGGTGTGCAGGTGGTTAGTTTGTTCTATTTTGTGCGGCCGAATCATGGTTAGGTAAAATCACTGTGTATAAAGAATGGCACGGTCGTATCGCTTATCAGAGTGAATCCAGATCCAACGATGCCTACCAACTAACTGATAATCCTTCCTGTGGTTTTTGTGGAGACGCAGAGGTAAACACGGTCTTCAAATAGCAAAAAACACCTACTAATATTCCTTCCCTCTTCCTAACTGACTACAAGGACGTGGCCGGCGCCGTTATTGATCATTTGAATATTAGAGTCACTAAAACTTGCACACTGAGAATGCTTGAACAATCCCAGTCAATCGTTCAGTTGATTCTTTGTGGAATTTCACTGATTCTGGTCAATCACGGAGTAGCAACCATAGATATGTGTAGTCAGTCAAAGCTAAGCTAAGCTAAGCTAACAGTACAGTCACGTTATCAATACAGCCAATCGAAATTCAGGATTTATCATCCGGATTTCATCGGAGTTCCGTGATCCATACTGCCTGAGGTAGCTTAGTTTGGTCTATACTCGAAACAGCAGTTATAGTATGAAGTCCTGTTCCACAGTGCTTATTCTTCAAAAGGTCGACAAACGAAAAGAAATGGAAAACAATATTGTAACAAGCGCTCATGAATTAGAAAATATTTTCAGATATGATAAATATGTTCATCTTTCCTGCTATCTGTATAAAGAAACTAAACGAAAAAACAAAACTATACTAATGAAACACGCAGTGGTTTAGATTAGTTACAGTACTGGGATCCGAGTATTTCCGAGGTGTTCTGGTTTAAATACCACGGACATGTGCGCCCATTTGTAAAGCCCCCACGTTATGCAGTCATATATTTTCTGTCCAAACTTGCAAGCCGTTTCACTGAATTGCGTTCCAATTTGCGTTTTTGGTTGTCTAACTATTACAATGCGGTGGAGTTATATGGAATAGTACCAGCTCGTCTTATGACAGGTCAGGACATTCCACTAAAAGAGCTTAATCATTTGCTCTTCCATATGTATTTGTTATTTACTATTTAATCCGAAACGGGAACTATGGTACTAGCCTGCGTTATAGATATCCACATTAGAGTAAGTAGTAAATAAATTTGTTCTTCATAATTTTTTTAGAAGACATTGCTTTCGTGCTCTTTTTCTATTGCAGCTCAATTTATCGCACCAGCTTACTTTTCGCCATGTATCATCACTAGGTATGCACTTGACCCTTATCAACGCCTCGTCACTGAGTATATCGTATACAAAATGTGCTTTTTGTGTTCGAGTTCCCTGAAAGTGTTCTTAAAAATCTAAGTTTAAGGACCAGCTCGACGCTTGGAACAAAGTTCAACCCTTTGGTTCTAAACCGCGATAAAATGGATAAAAAATATACTTCCCAGCTCAGTGCCAAAAAATGGTTTTCGGATCCATATCAACGAGCTGCAAATGCAATCCTCGGTCCCAGCTCGGGCATTCGGTGTAGACCCTCACAACGAACCGAAGGCGCTGAGATGAAAAAATGAAAGCATTCACCGGTGAAGAAGAATGCCATTTAGTGTTTTATATCTGGATCTTCTCTTCCGTCCACTCAAGGTGTGCCAGCCAGTAGGAGCGACCGTAAACCGAACCAACAGCACGGCCACCCAGCGGATCCATCCTTTCGAAGGTGAAGCACCAGAGTGAGTGGTAGTTACGAAACGAAAGGCAACCAACCATCGTATATCGCTTAGAGGTCGTGAATGCGGAAATGCGCAAACGAGAAAGAGACCAGATGTTGCATCCCAGTGTATATAAAATGTAGAAAGCGCCCGAGCTCGGGGCAAGTTAAACGAAAAAAGGGCATCCTCCTTGCCATGAGATGCGATTTGGACCAAATAAAAATGAAAACTGGCGCAAATCTACATTTCACACACCCCCTCAAGTCGCATTTGGAGCAGGGCCAAAGCAAACACCCACACTGTTGCCAGCAACCAACGCCAGCGGCTGCAGATGAGGAGGCGGAAGTTTGCCGGAACTGAATTGATGGATGGGATTATAAACGCTCTGGTGCGCTTTTTATTGTAACCCTTAGTTTTTCTTCGACACTCAATGGGCCAAGTTTTCATTATTTGCACGTGAAAAGTGACTTTTATTTTTTTATTGCGATGTCAACATTGGTTTTGGCTAGCAGAAAGAAAACCTGATTGATTCATTTCGTAGTGATACTGTCTTATTCGCATTGAACTTAACATTTATAAAAGAGGCTCTGAATTACATTTTGTATAAACACAGCTATCTATGATAATCGAATAATTTTATGTCTCATTGGATTAAATACATTGAGAATGGATCTGTTAAAGCGGTACCATACAAATGGTGGATTATTATTTTAGTATTTTCCGCATACAGCATGTGGCCGACTATCTGCATTATTATTAAACTGGGTGTTGCGGATAGAGCCGCTTTTCTGTGCTCAAGCGAGTAGAGGAATATTTTGAAATCACTTCCATAAACAAAATTATTTTGCAGTTACTTGGCTGTCAAACATTTCCCGCTCTTCCAATTTCTCTTTCCAAGCTGTACGAGGGTGCACAAATGCGCGAGACTCTACATGACTTCACGAGGGTTAGCATACATTCCTGCTTCAATCAGTTGCTTAATCTCGTGAAATTTCGTAACGATTGCTTTTTAGTTGCATTCTTACTAATTTTCCACTCGAAATATAATGTGAAAATATTTGTTACAAAGAATACAAAACCCAAACTAAGTTTATTTTTTCTCAAATAATAACAATACTTCTCAATGTTAGATCAGGAACGAACATAACCACAATCTTTAATGTTTGGCTCCGGCACAATAGAAAATTTTGGCTTCAGTTTGACAACCAAATCGATTCTATCCGCACCACCCAGTTAATTAAACAATGACATTCATCGTACTTGCCTATCTCTTCTTCTTCTTCTTCTTCTTCATTGGCATTAGATCCCTCACTAGACCTTACCAGCTTTTAACTACGAGGTTAAGCCAAGGTAACATTCCTGCATTCGTATACACTGGGGTCGCTTTTTACGCGGGTTGTTTTTTACGCAACTTTTTTTACTTAGTTTTTGGGATTTACTCGGTATTTTTACGCGGATTTCATTTTTACGCAATATTTCGAAAAAAGTCTTGAAATCACGTGAAAATTGTAAAAAGTTGATTTTTGATCGATTTTTGCAAAAGTCGTTTTTTACAAGGATTTCGGATTTTACGCGGCTTACGAAAAAATATTCTAAATCTTTTTCTAAAAGTTCTTCTGGTAGTTTCACTGGCAGTTCCTTCGGGGGTTCATTTGAAAATTCTCCCGGGAGTTTTTTCAGAAATTCCTCCGGCAGTTATTTCAAGAATTCCTCCGAGAGTTCCTCCGGGAATTCCACAGGCAATTCATCCGGGAATTCCTCCGGGAGTTCCACTAGTAGCTCTTCCAGGAAATCGTGCAGGCTTTTTTTAGGAAATCATTTCCTCCAGGAGTTCTTACGGGAGCTCTTCCGGCAGTTTCTCTGAGCATTTCTCCGGAAGTTTCTATGGCAGTTCCTCCAAGTGTTCCTCTAAGAAGGAAATTAACAGATGAATTTTCGCAGGAACTTTCGGTGGAACTTCTGGAGGATTTTTTAAAGAACTAAAGGAAGAATTTCTAGAGTTACTATCGTAAGAACTCCTGGATGAACTCCAAAATGAACTTCCGTAAGAATTCCAGGAAAAACTCCTGGAAGAATTCTTAAAGGATCTCCCGGAGGAACTCCCAGAGGAAATCCTAGAGAAATTCTCCGAGGAACTTCTGGAGGATTTTGTAGATAAATTTAAAAAAAAACCTGAATGAATTCCCGGAGGAGCTACTGTTGGAACTCCCGGAGGAATTTTCGGAGGAGCAGCCGTTGGAATACCCGGAGTTGAACTTCCGAAATCCCATTTCCCGTGAAATTCCTGCCATATATCCTTCAGGAATTCCCTGTGAAGTTTTTGGAGGGATTCCCGGAGGATCTCTTGGAAAAACTCCTGGAGGAGCTCCCGGAGGAACTCCCACAAGCACTTTCGGAAGAATTCTCACAAGGAAGTCCTGAACTAATTCTTGCAGAAGTTCATGAAGGAATTTCTGAATAAATATCTGAAAGAATTCCCGTAAAAATACCAGGAGGAATTCATGTAGAAACTCCCAGATGAAATGCTGAAGAAATTACCGGATGAATTCCCGGAGGTTAGTACTGAAGAAATTCCTGGAAGAACTCTTGGAAGATATTTTGAAGGAACTCTTAAATTAATATTCTAATGAAATTCTGGAGTAAATTTTTAGTGATTAGATTGAAGTTAGTGCTTTCCGGACAGCATTCTAGGACAATTCCGCGGAAAAGCTTCGGAAGAAATTCCTGGAGAAGTACCTGAAGCTATTCCCGGGAAATACCTGGAAATTTTTAGATGAATTCTTGAAGGATATTCTGAAGTAATAGCAGAAAGAATTCCAGAATGAAATCCTAGAGGATTTCGCTATTAAATTTATGGTGGTATTCCCGGAAAAACTCCTGAAAGTTATCCTGTAGGAATTAAAAGAAGAGTTCCTAGAGGAATGCCCGGAGAATTTCCTAGAAGAATTTCCGAAGGAATTTCTTAAAGATTTACAAGTGAAATTATGGAGCGAAATCGGAGGATTTCCGTCATAAATTTCTGAAGAAACTTCAAGCGGAATTTTGGGAAGAAATTTCGTTTGTATTCTTGAAGGGACTCTCGAATGTATTCCCGAAGGAACTGCCGGAGATTTTTCTGGAAGAAGAGCCAAATAAATGTCTAGAAGGAAAAATTGGAGAAGAAAATAAATCTTCAAGGAATTTCCTCATGATTTTCCTAGAAAAACAAATTTAGTGAGGGGTTTCTAGATAAGGAGAAATTACAATTACATGAGAAAGATTTTCGAACGATTTTCAACGAACGACCGGGGACAACTGACCCCAACGGAATCTGGAATAATTCTGGAACCGTACTGTGGATAGCCTCGAAACTAGTATAAATCAAAAATTTGGATCCATCCGGATGGAATGCAACTTGTTGCGAAAGAATCGGTCAACAAATGTGATTTTTACAGCAGTTTAGATTTTTGGAATCCCTTAAAAACAGATGTTGGGGACGGAAAGGTTGATGAAGGTACGATGCTGGATCATTAGAGCGAAGGCCATCAGTCCCGAAGGTCATTTGGCCACAGCCGTTAGGCTGAATGAGATGTGAGAAGGTAAAGGTGAGAAGTGAGAGATGAGAAAAAAGGTGTAATATGTGAGAAGTGAGTGGCAAGAAGGGAGAAGTGAGAAGCAAGAAGTGAATAGTGAGAAGTGAGATGTGAGGGGTGACAAGTGAGAATTGAGAAGTGATATGTGAGAAGTGAGAAGTGATAAGTGAGAAATGAGAAGTAATTTGTGAGAAGTGAGAAGCAAGAAGGGAGAAGTGAGGAGTGTGAAGTGAGAAGCGAGAAGTGAGAAATAAGAAGTGAGAAATAAGAAGATGTGAGAAGTGAAGGCAAGAAGGGTGAAGTTAGAAGATAGAAGTGGGGAGTGTGAAGTGAGAAGTGAGAAGCGAGAAATGGGAAGTAAGAAGTGAGAATCGAGAATTGAGAAGTGAGAGGCGAGAAGTGAATAGTGAGAAATGAGATGTGAAAATGAAAAAAAAATAGATGAAGATGGAAGGTGTGAGAAGTGTACCACGCGAATTTGACGTCACATATTCCATTGTTTGGATTGCAATCGTGACGTCACTACACTAATTGAAAGTTCATTTGGCTACACTCGTCTTCGCCTCAGCTCGTCTATAGAACTTACAGTGCATATAATCTAGACTTTCCGATTTGGATACAATATTTAGACCACTACCCTGGATGCGGGTGGTCGTCGAACAAGCGGAAGGCAGAACATCAGTAAGGAACTGCACAACCTGCGGGTGCACCGCCATGCTGTTCTAGTCGTGAGACAAAAACAGGACGCTTTTATCAGCCACCCAGGGGAAGCGGGAAGGCCGACAAAAGTGCCACAACTGAGGCCTTCTCCTTCGTTGGAAGATCGACTATGGCAGAAGAGGCGATTGATTTCGCCCTGACGACCAACGAGGAAAAGACTGCGCCTAACCAAAAACGACTCAGGCAGCAAACCGGCAAGGTGCTCAGAGCAAAGCCAAACAGTAGGCGACATTACTAGTAGGGAAACCTTGTCTTGACGGAACAGATCGGGGTGTAGTGGAGCCCGAAGTGCGCTGACACGAGAAGGCGACTTCTCGGCCCAAAAAAGTGAAAGGTACCCACCAGACGCAAGTCGCCGTGCCACAAGAGGGCATCTGCCGACCAGTGCCATCGGTATGAGCGACCGAAAATCCCTGGCAGCTGGTCAATAGCTCAAAGTGGAAGTCGAGCGCATCTCGACCCGCAAAGAAAGTTAAGGACAGAGTAGAGGCCTGGTTGGTGAAAACTGATAAGCGTAAGTACGCCGAAGTCGATGCAGGCGACCAAAAAGCTTTCGGCGCTGGAACAGGACGCGCGAAGCGTCAGACGCACCAAGACTGGTGGTGCTGAAACGTGGAGCTACCGGACGACTGGCTCAAAAAAATCTAGGGTGACGGCGCCGATGTGAGATCGTTGGGGATGGAATTGACCTTCCAGTGCAAGCAACTGGACGAGATTACGAACGCGGACGACGTCGTCTCTGCGGTCAGAAAGCAGTGCGGTATAAAGGTCGTCCATTTGGCACGCAGCTTACCCTAGGCCATGGAGCGAGGGATGTTGAAATCGGCTGGTCAGTAAGCCCAATAAGCAAACTTCAGCCACCTTCAGTGGACAGGTACTATTGGTGCTTAGAGTCGGGACATAAGTCCTACGACTTTAAGGGCCCAGACCGTAGCAACCTGTGTCATTGTGGAAGGGCACAAGACGCAGGAATGCGATAAGTCACCAAAGTGTTCATCTGCGACAGAAAAAAAGCAAGCCTGTAATCACGTTATGGGTGGACCTCCGTGTCCCATCGGAGAGGAAAACAAGAAGAAGCCATGCAAGCAACACAGTTGAATCTTAACCACTGTGCATCTGTCCAGCAGCTGCTGTGGCAGTCGGTCTCGGAGTCGAAGACCGATGTCGCTCTCCTGTCCAACCCGTACAACGTCCCTGACTCGGGTCGTTATTCACTATTTTCACGCGCATCTAGGAATTTATTCCATGTACCACAAGGAGCATGCAATATATTTGAAACAGGTCGACAGACCTTTGATTAGGCGTGTAGATCTAAAAGCCTTGCTCAAGGATGACGCGTATAGATCGAAAGGCCTTACTCCTGGAATTCATTTGGATATCCAAAAAGATATATTCCATACCAATTATATTCTATGTAGCACAAAGAGCATGCACCATATTTGAAACAGATCGTCAGGCCTTTGGTTACGCGTGTAGATCAAAAGGCCTTACTCAAGGAATGTCTTGGATGGCCAAGAAGTTATTCTTCATACACATTCCACATAGAGCACATAGAGCATGTTACGTGTAGGTTTTGGTTAGGCTATTAGCTTAGATACTAAGGAAATAATTGCCAAACGAAACAATTTGAAATCATCAAATTAAATCAATTTCGCAATATGTGCACCGTGCGCTGAGGACCCCTGCTAGAGAAACCATCAAACAGCGATCGTCTAGCAACGATCTTAACTCTGATTTACTCGGTGTGGCACAGCGGCAGCTCACTCGACGACGCGATGACATCCATCGTCAACAGCAGAACGTTGATCAACGAGAGAAGGCCGAATCAGAAGAATATTTTCGTTCACTAGACAGGAGAGAGAGATAGATTGGTAAATGATAACCAACATGAGCAAGAATTGGGAGCAGGGAAGCAAGCACATTTTGGTAGACACGAGCATACTTCGTGGCATCGTTGGATTGACTTGCGCTGGCGGAACGGACCGAACATTCATGGAGCAAGCGGAACGGAATCGCAGTGAGGTAGTCTGGTCCGATACTTTCACCGAGTCGCAAGTTGAAGAGAGTTGGGTCCACAACCACAATTGGAGATCTTGCATCGTGTCGTGCACATGGTGCGCAGGAAAATGAAAACCCATTGGAGAAAGGAAGTGTCTGAGAAAAGGATCGTAGATCACCGGTCAGCAAGGACGGTTCCCATCCAAGTATTGGCCGCACTGGACGGTCAAGTGGAGCCGCGGTTGGCGAATATGCTGAAATGTGGGAGTTGGCAGCGACGAGTCGTCGGGGAAAGGAGATTGATTCAGAGAAGAGCCTCACGGAGGCGAAGAAATTGTGATTGATTGTGTTAATTTAGACTAGAAGCGCTTCTTAGTTTGGGAAAAGATGTAGGCAGAAGGCGAATCAGAAAATTAAAGTAAAATGATTACAATGTGAAAGATGTGTTTGTTTGGAGTGGGCACGCCCCGGAAACATCAATGGGTAGGAAACGGAAACAACGTAACAAGCATGCACCATATTTGAAACAGGTCGATAGACCTTTGGTTTCACGTAAAAATAGCAAAAACCGATTTTTATTAAAAGTCGTTTTTACGCGGTTTTCGGGATTTACAGCGGTTTTTTATGCAATTTTTTCCAAAAGTTTTTTTTCACGTGGTTTTTTTAAAAAGGTTAGGAAACACGTGAAAACCACGAAAAACCGATTTTTAATGAAGTGGTTTTTTACGCGGTTTTTATTTACGCGGAACGTATCCCCCGCATAAAAACCGACTCCAGTGTATCATGAGGCTAACACGATAATACTTTTATGCCCAGGGAAGTCAAGACAATTTCCAAACCGAAAATTTGCCTAAACCGGGAATCGAACCCAGTCACCCTTAGCATGGTCTTGCTTTGTAGCTAAGGAGGGTCCGAACTTGCCTATATACATAAATGAAAACACTATAATCTAAACATATTTGGATTTATCACACGATGACGAAAGACACATAAATATAATTTAAAAAAATCTTCTAGACTGGGCTGGAAATCGATAATAATACAACCTTGTTCTATAGAATTTGTTGATATTTTCGAAAGCTTCTATTTGTCCACCCTCGATCTTTTCTCTTAAAAAGTTATCTCCGCCAATGGCTACTTGTGAGTTCTTGAATAGAATAATAAAATAATTAGACAACATTGGAAAATATAACTTTTTTTCATTGACTTAAACACGACAGATTTATTGTTCCCGAGGGAGAATATTGAAAGCTTCGCAATTCTGATTAATTTCCAAAAGTCATGAAATAAATTACAATTCTCATGTTGCGTGCATCCCCTTCGTGACCACGGTGATAAATCAGCGATAAAATTTTTGAAAAATTGATTTCACGACTTCAGATGCGGAGGCAAAAAGCTTGCGAAATCAGAAGCATCCTCGTGGACACCGCCGCCATCAGCAGGCCGAGTAGGACTCATTTACCGGGCGGGCGAAAGAGAATCGAAAAGGTGTGTAACGCCAATTGTCCCTACTGGATTCCGTGTGGTCTCATCGTCCGGTGCTGCTCCGATTTTAATCATCGCCCGGATGAAGCAATAATAAATAAATAAATAATTTCATCGACGACAACCGAGGAGGAAGCGCAAGCATTTGTAGGCAACTGTTTCGGGTGGCAGGAGTAGCGGCGGCAATCGAAAGGCGACTGTCCTGAAAAATGGATACCGATTTGTTGTATGCGGGCAGGATCATTAAAATGCAGATGGTTTATTTAATGTCGACAGTTGCGAAAATGATTATAATCAATTTCTCACGAAAGGCTTGTGTGACTGTTCTTCGAATCCAAATAGCGATGTACCTATGAGGAAACGAAACGGTTTGTTTGCTTAGCCATGCTTTTGGATCTTAGTGCCTAGGGTAACCCGCCAAATGTTGAACGGCTAGAATTCTTGTTTTTTTTTTTTGAACACACGTGCATACACTGCGCATACTTCATATATACGTCATGGAATTTACTGCAAAGCATCCCGTTGACCATCTCAAACGCTAGTAAAAGATTGCATTGGGTGCATAATGTGAGATTTATTTCAACCCTTCGTTTCCAATCGTAGGCAACCATTCATCATACAATTATTGTCCACACCTTTTCTTTTATCGTCCAACAGAAATCTTTTCTCATATTTATTTCATTCGATCGCTCGTCGTTTCATTGTTGGCCAATGTGCATTGGTGCATCTTTAGCAAGACTCCAACCGTTCAATACATCGCAGCAATAGCCTCCCCTGGAGCACGTTCCAGGCTGACGATGAAGAAAGGAAAAGATTGAGCGTTCATTCATGTTTTGTATAACCGCATCTCGCTTGCTTCCAAACCTGCCGCACTGACGATCATTTTCAATTTCATTATTGAGTACCAATAGAAGAAGTAGGTACACGTACTCCACTGCAAGTACGATTACCTACCGCAGTCATCCGAGAAATACACGGAGAGAAAATCAATTTTCTGGCTTGAAGTTGGGAAAGCAATGCAAAAGCAAAATTTTGCCATCATTACCAACTGTGCCATCTCCACAACTGAAAGCTTCCCATACTGCGAACTCCAATGCACTGCAAAACCAGTCGGCAGCACCGCACCGGCCGTATCTGCAAGATTGCAGATAATAAATTACCTTCACTCATATATGGGTACATATTGTGCAGGGCACCTATCATTGGCCCAGAACCTCTTGAACCGCAAAGCTCAAAAGATCTCCGCACCCAATTCCGAAAATGACAAAAAGAAAGAAAAAGTGGAAAATGTGTTGAACTGTGCTTGAACTTCGGAATCGCATCACCCAGAGACTCTTTTCTGGTGTTACCTGCCTTTAATAACGTCACGTAAAAATAGTACTCCTCCGTAGTGCATTGTATGGAATATTTGAAATCTTTGTAAGGATCATCACACTTCTCGAAACCTCCCTTCCCCCTAGACGTGACATATTTAATGGACGTTCCCCAATGGTGCTACGAAAGGACCACATCGGTAGGGGATTTTAATTGAATTGAACTTTACTTTTTTCCTGAGCCGGAGCCTTGTCGCCAGGAGGTCACCAAGTTTGCCAATGTGTGGATCATAAATTTTCTTTCTATCGATAGTTTTTTGTTCGAGGCATCTATAGTGTATAAATGAATGAATGCTGCCGCATACTCCATTTGTTTTGTCTTGTCTCTTCCAAGACCAGTGTTGTTAGCATCTGGTGGCCAATAGAAGATTGATTAAAGGCTCAGAGACACTTTATTAGTATGAAGACAATTTTGTGGAACTTCATTCATTGGACAGCATATCACACTCCTGTAGAATTATCTGCCTATAATTGCATCATAGACAAACAATTGGAGCATTTTCTAGGAAACCCCTTCAATCAGTTAGTTTTCCATCGCATCGTTTGGCGTGTATGTTTCTTGGAAACAACGGGGAAGAGTAGGTGGTCATAAAATAATGCTCGGACCAAAGGTTAAAACTATCGCAACTGATTGAATGCAAATCCACATCCTACCTTCTCAACCAGCGATTGTATTATAACCTCTGGTTGTCCAAACAGCATCTTCAAGGTAGATAGAATTCCTCTGACATTTGCCAGGTGCATGAGTCGGCACTTGACGGCGTCGTACGCTTTACTTTCAAGGCTCTTCTGCAGTCGAACTATATTTTCTTCTTCCGTGAAGCCACACATTGTAGTAGTGTGATTGCATATGGACAAAACACTGGCCATTCTTCCGGATTTCCAGAGAAGCTTGGCAGATCCCTGGGAACTGCTTGTCTGGCCGCAACTTGTGAACGAGATAGCTGGAACAGTTCTTGATATTCCTCATCATGCGATATTCTGGAAGGCTGAATGCCCGGCGGTGTCAATATTTGCCCATCGAAGGATGTAGAATTGAACGACGGCTTAGGAGCCGGGTTTATTATCCCTTGGGGGCTGTCCATAAGCCACGTAGACTCTTGAGGGGGAGGGAGGGGTTTCGAAAAAGTCTACGTTAGTCTACGAAGGGGGACGGGGGGGTATACCAAAAGTCGTAGACTTTATTTTTATTTTTATTTTTTTGGAAAACAATTTATACAGAAGCTAAGAGTGCAAAGTTCACTTGTTCGATTTTTTTTAAGATCTTCCTAAAAAAATTTGCAAGACTAAAGTAATAGTCTTAACTACGGCCTAAAACTATATGGATATTCCCAGGATATTCTTCTGTGCTGAGCAGGAAAATTCTACGGAGTATTCTATAAAAACTTTGGAGAAAATTTCAAAATTTCCACTTGGATTTTATTGCTAATTTTTTTTAAATTTTCCTCGAGATTCTTTATAATTTTCAAAATTTCTGCGAGAAACCCTTCACTGAAGATTTTCTGGGAGGTCCCCGGGAATTTTTTCTTAATTGAAGAAATTCTTCGGAATTTTCGTGAGGAATTCTTCGGATATATAAGCGAAATTCTTCGAAATTTCCATAGGAAATTCTTCGTATATTTTAGGGCAATGTCTTCGGGAGTACTAATGCAAATTCTTTGGAATGATCGATGGAAAATCTTTCCAAATAAACTGTTGAGAATTTCCACGAGAAATTATTTGAATATCCCACCAAAAACTCTTTGAGTTTCCTCAAAAAAATGTTTGCCATTTTTGTGAGAAAGCTTTTGTGATTTTCTTGAAAAATCATTCGAAATTTTTACGAGAAATTCACCAAAATTTCAACTGAAAATTCTCTATAATTTTCACCGCAAATTATTCGGAAAAGTCTTTGGAATGTCAACAGGATTTAAAAAAAACATCAGGAAATTGCTCCAAATCTGCAAGCAAGAACGTAGGAAACCATTCCAAAATTCCACGGGAAATATTTCGGAACGTCCATTTAAACTTAAAATTACCTCGGAAAATAATTCTAACTTTTCACGAAAATTCTGAAAATTCTTCGGTTTTACACAAATTTGAACCGGCGTAAATAATCGTAGGTCAGATGTGTGACAGATTTTAAGCAGTGGCGCGCCGATACAAAAGTGTCGGCAGCGGTGGTGCACACCTCTAGGAGGAATCGAATTCAACAGAAATTGAATTAATTGACTTGGAGGTTTGGTTTCAGGAGCAGTGGACAGAGGATTAAATTTGATTTCGATTTTGATATTTTCTTAAATTTGGAAAAGTCTACGTAGACTTCAAGGGGGTGGGGCAGGGGTTTCGGAAAAGTCTACGAAAGTCTACTAGGGGGAAGGAGGGGTTTGAAAATGTGAAATCTCAGTATACGTGGTTTGTGGACAGCCCCTTATGTCCCTCCAATCCGCAGCGTCGGTAGAGCCTGCTACTGTCAGGGCCTTTGCAGTCCCATCAAATATAATCCTCTTGTAATCTAAAAAGTGCAAGGGGTGGAGCCCTTATCCAGAGGATGTGCCAAGCGGTGGAGAAGTGGAAAGCAGTTTAGACTGCAAGCATTTAGATTGCGCGGGGAAATGAATGAGAGGTTTGCACATGCCGAGGTAAGCAACCGCAGTCGCTACCACGAGGCATGGCAGAAGAGTGACCGCATAGGTCTAACACCTGGACTGCATATGCCGAGGTAGGAGGGTCGTAGCGTAGAACTGTTGGTACCTGTCGCTATCGACACATCGAAGCATGGAAGAGGTGAGTACAGTGAGCATCAAAGTCAGCCTCGCGTGGCATGTCAGAGGTGAGAACCTAAGTAAGTCCCACATGGTGTGTCAGAGCGTGTGTCAGGAGGAGTGGCAGGGTGTGCTAGAGTGAGCACCCAAATAAGTCTCAGATTTGTGTGCTAGAGCGTGAATCAGGTGGTAGCATCCAAGTTAGTCTCACATGGTGCGTAAAGGGTGAGCACCCAAGTTAGACTCACATGGTATGTCAGTGGTGAGCATCCAAGTAAGACTCATATGGTGCGTCAGAAAGAGTGTCAGGGTGTGTCAGAGGGTGTGTTAGAGAGAGCACCCAAGTAAGACTCATACGGGATGAGTACCTGTGTGAGCGTGAATGTGCGAGTACATTACGTACTGCCTATCCCCCAGAAGGAATGCTGGGAGGCAGTTCCTGGGGGAACCAGGGTATTAGTAAAGGGGGTAACTCAAGTAACCTTCTGTTGCTTGGGTGGGTTTAGTGGGTGCGGCGGGCTGGCCTTCTGCCTTCCGCGCCAACCCCACTCCCTGAGTGATAATTTCAGGTGTCTGTATGCAGATTTGCCTTCATCCCTTTATTAAAAAAGGGGTGGAGACTACGGAAATATTTTTCGATTGCAATAATGTTGCAAACTGGAATCAATTTCTGGATCTTGTGATTGATAGTCCTTCTTTTAACCACAGCACCATTCAACACTTCGAAGGGACTGCCATAAAAACCATACGATTATGATGTTTTGTACTCGGCTGAGCCTTGTTACCATCCGGAATGAATTGTGAGTTGTCAAAACGTTGAATTATGCTAAATCAAACATGAAGATACACTCAACTTATCTGTAACTTAATTTAAACAAACAATTCAATTTTGAAAGACGCATTGAAGTTACATGGTAAGAAATGTGTATATGCAACATGCAGTGCAGTATTCTTTGGATGTTTGTTTCCAAATGCCAAACGCGTACTGCATTGCAATTCTAAAGAAACATTGATCACAATTTGAACGTTTTTGGACATCTTGATGCAACT
This sequence comes from Armigeres subalbatus, assembly GCF_024139115.2. Taxonomy (NCBI): domain Eukaryota; kingdom Metazoa; phylum Arthropoda; class Insecta; order Diptera; family Culicidae; genus Armigeres; species Armigeres subalbatus. The sequence continues at coordinate 272,877,974 of NC_085141.1, forward strand.
TTTTTGTGCTTTGATGTTTTTTCAATGCCTTTAATGAAACTTAATAGAAACAAGGTGCTTTTTGGAAGATGTTGCGTGTGCTATTTGGGTTCTTGCTACCCTCATTCGCCTGGGCCTTCTTTTCTGCCCTTGACGTCTTCGGTTTCCTCTTGTTCTTGACCAGGGTCCAGAAGGCGTTATCCCCCACTATTTCCCTGGTCTGGGGCTGCTGAGAGCTCTCAGCCTGCCGTAACCCCTTACCACCGTCTTTCCTGGGTGGACGGATCTTTCCAGGTCCTTCTTCCCCCGGTTTTGGAGGTACCTGGCCGGGGTTCAGCTTCCCAGCCCCACTACCCTTGTTCGGGGCAGTAACCCTCCGCAATTTGAAGCGGTCCCAGGGAGCTCATCTCCTGAAGACTGCCTCCCCCGTTTTTGAGTCTGCTCCGTTGGAGCACCACCGTCTTCGCTGGCACGCCTCGGTCAATTCAACCTTGCCCGAGCCCGCGAATCCTTGAGCCTCAGTCTGGGTAGACCTCGACCTCCACGGATTTCACGGGTTCGCACTTGGCCGTCCCGACCACCCTCTCCAGCTTGGCGTCCAACATCGACCTTCGAAGTTTCAGCAAGCTCCCCTTGAGGTCCTTACTGATATTATGATTCGATGACCCAAAGTCGATGATGGCGTCCATCTGTTCCGTCGCCACCTCGAATGCCGAAAGCCCATAGCGTTTGCGGTTCATCGCCTTCACAAGCCATGGGCCGTCCATAGCCTCTACCGGCGTAGCCGGGGAGAATGTTAAGTAGCCCACGCTGACGCTGCGCACCGAGCTGCCGACGCCCTCACTCTAGCTGATGTCAAAAGGACAACAGTGCCCAGACTGCACTACCAGCTAATTACAAAACAAAATAGGTGGTCGATTGTCATCGGAAGTCCCGTGAAAGCGTGAGATTGGAACTTGTGAGGACCAGAGTCTATGAAGGTCGCTCCTTCCCAGATATCTAACGCAAACTAATCTCACTCATTTTTCAGGCACTTATCCTTAACCGATTTGCTCGCCACAAAATGCATTCGACAAGTTATGGCCAAAATACATTTTTTTACAAGAAAAATTCTCACTCATTTGTTAGGTATTTACTCTTAGCCGATTTGCCCGAGTTAAAACATAAAAGTCGATTCGGACTTTTGAAAAAACAACACTACACAATTCCACTGCTTAAATCAGACTGACTTTAATTAATCTATCTACCAATAATTACACCACCTCATATGTTTATCGTCCGGTGATTGTCGCTGGCCGGTGTATTGCTGACTCCGCATCGTTAGTTGATGGCCTGTCGTCGTGTCGATTGAGATGCCTGTCGTCAATTCGGGTTTCAGCAAATTCCTTTGGTAGCTCTGTTGCTAACTCGCCCCGGCTGAGTGATTAGGTTCCATGGAAATCACATCTGCAAACGTCAATGTCCTAAGAGGAGTTGCGTCAAGGATTATCGGGACGTCCTTCGCTGGTTCTTCATGTTGAATTTCTATCCTCGTTGATCTGTTGAATATGAAATTGAAAACGATAGCAATGCTGATTATGGTTAGAGGGAAAGCTATTTCCCCAAATATGGTTGACTTTGGCCAATGCAGGCTATTGGTTTGTAACTTGATGTAGTCCAGATCCTTTCTTGTCTCGAGATGGAGCTCATGGAGATGTTCCAAGCTCAAATTGATGATGAGATGTTGATTATCCACCGTAACACCATCCAGTGGTATTTGTAAAGGCGATTCCTCTAGATTTTTGATACTGCTGCTGTAAGTTCTGTTGTCGATCGAAATTTCGCAGCTTTCGAATGAAACAAGGAATGGACCAGATCAATCCCTGTTGCTGATTCCGCAATTGGATGAATGGTGAAATTTCTGTTGTAATTTATGATAACGTTATTGCTATCAATTGCAATGACTTCATCCTGAATTGAATTGAGTGTGAAGTTGCATCTGGCGGGTTTCCCATTCAAAAGTTCCGAGATACATGATGATTTTTCCGGTGATAGATCATTCATATTGAATATTGTTGGCTTTAGCGAATCTACGGCGTATATCTCATTGCTGTGCATCAGAAAGGTTTTCTTGTGGTATGAATTTGCTTTTGATTATGATGAATTGGATAGATGTGGACTTTCCTAAACACTTTTGATAAGCAGAGCTACCTCCTTGCTGTTGGTGGCCACTGATGATTCTGCATACGATAGCGCTTCGGTGATGGAATGAGTTGTTACATTTTCCTTTTGGACTAACACTTGAATTTCTGCTGAACTTAAAATTTTCTTATTCAAAATTCCTATCTTTGCACAATTTATGCTATCCACAATTTGCTCTAATTTGTCGTGTAAATATTTTAAATTTAGGAAAATATTAATTGAATGGATTTCTGAAGATCTTGAATTAAACATTGATATGGCATGAGAGGTTTTAAGTACAAACTCTTTCATTTGTAAATTAAATTCTCTATTAATTTTAACTTGGGCATTATTATTTTGTATTGAGTTGTTTGAAGAGGAATTTATTATTTTAAGGTCATTGGCATCCGGGCTGCCTGCTGTAAATTTCCATCCTGATCTTAGACTATCCCATCGCTTTACTCTTCTAGTTGAAATAAGGCTTTTGAGCACATTTTCGATGTTTTGAAATTCTTCTATTATCAATGTTGAAAATTGGTTGATGTTAATTTCGTCAAACATATTTCTTATATTATTTATATGGTACTGATACGAAGTGAGGTTCAAGTGGTGAATATAAAGGTAAGAATCAATTTTCACTCTACCGGTCCCTTGATTAAACGCTAAGATTGGCTGACTGCTTAGGCTCCTTAGGGAAATAGTTTGCTCGGATGACCATTCTAACTGAAGCATGAAAAGTCCTAATCTGTAATTGAAATTGAATAGAAATGATTAGATCTCTCTGATTTTAATATCGTTTTTGTGAATTTTCCTTCCATCTTCGGTGGTGACCGTACTGTTGTTGACTTTCATTATCTTAACTTTCTTGTATCTAGCCCTGTGCTTTAATCTTTGTCTAGTTTTCTCAAATGCTTCCGTATTTTTTTTTTGGTTGCGGGGTATTCTTGTCTTATTATGAAAATCAAGGTCTTGTTTTTGTTTCTTCTTCAAATTGTCGAAAACTTTTTCAATTATCTCGGGTGTTCGGGAGGATGGAAGTATAATTTCGCATGGTGTGAATTTGGTTGATGAGTGTATGGAAGAATTGTATTTATGTAGGGACATGTGAAGGAGTTCGGGAACAGGTTTTGTGGGATTTTCTAGTTTTGTAATTCTGTATAACTCTAGAAGTGTTGAATGGAGGCGCTTAACAACAGTTCCATTCTTCTCACTTCTACCGGTTGCGGTAATGTAAGGGGATATGCCGTGACTATTGTAATAGTTTACCAGATCTCCGGTCATAAATGATTTCCCACCATCCATGACTAAAATTTCTGGTGGTTTGTACTTAGAAAGCAGTTCTTTAAGAGCTGGAACTATGTCAACAGCTGCGCGAGATTATATAAACATGATTTGAACGAATTTAGAGAATTTATCTATGTAAGTAAGAAAATGTTGGCTTTCAAGGAATAATATGTATACGTGTGCAATTTTGAAAGGAGTGTCCGGAATTGGCGTTTTCTGCAAAGGATATTGGATGGGATTTCTATCGTATTTACTTTCGTTGCAAGTACGACAATTGACTATGAAGTCTCGTAGTTTTGATGAAGTTTTGGGAAATAGAATTTCCGCATGATTTGCTGCTTGTTTTCTTGAACGCATCTGTGTGCCCTCATGTGTTCGTTCCTGATTACGTCCCATTGTTCATCCTCGTCTTGGACGTCTTCGAGCTGCTTTTGTGTGAATCGGATTTTTAACAATCGGTGTTGGCCAAAATGTTTCTGTATGTTTCTTGAATTTTACCCATCAATTCTTCGTTTGTTAATAATCCGTTTACCAAGCTTACATTGAAATGGCTCTTCAAAATCTGTAAAATAGAAGTTTCGTTAATATGGTCTATAGTAATAATAACTCTTGAATACGTTTCGAAGGGGTGTTTGACTCTCACTGAATCTGGTCCTCTTTTTATGATCACTTGATGGCGGAAAGCGTTTATTGGTACTTCTGTCGAAATTATGAAGAAATCATCACTGATGTCAGCAGAATGCTGAGTTCCAGTCATAGAGCAAACGATTCTGCTCAATGCATCTGCAACCACATTTGCTTTTCCAGGATTGTATATAATCTCATAATCGTGTTCCTCTAGGTATGCTTTCCATCCTTTAAGTTTCGCATTTGTGTTTTTCGGTGATAGTGCGTATGTAAGGGGTTGATGATCGGTCATAATTTTGAATTAAGTGCCGTAGAGATAATTTCTAAATGTTTGCAAGGCCCAGTATATGGCAAGCATCTCCTTTTCAGGAACAGAAAATCTTTCTTCTGTTGCTGATAAGGTTCTTGATGCGAAATGTATCGGCCTGTCTTTACCCCTTTCGCCCTGAGACAGTACAGCTCCGATGGCGAAATCTGAAGCATCGGTTGTTAATTGATGTCTCTCCCCTCGTAGAAGATTTGTTAGAGGTTTTGCGATTTTCGCAAAATCCTTTACAAATCGACGATAGTACCCCATCATTCCGAGGAATGATCTCAAGTCCTTAATCGTTTTTGGTTCCGGGAACCTTTGAATAACATCAATCTTTTTACAATTCGGTTTGATACCCTCTGAACTAATAATGTACCCTAAAAAGTTTACCTCGGTTTGCAAAAATTCTGATTTATCGAGTTGAATTTTGAAATTCGCCATGTTCAATGTTTTCAAAATTATGGCCAAATTTTTCAAATGTTCTTCAAGAGAACTTCCGAAAACTATTATGTCATCGATATAGACGTAACAAATCTTTCCGATATGCTCTCGTAAAACATCATCGATAGCTCTCTGAAATGTCGCTGGAGCATTCTTAAGTCCAAATGGCATTCTAGTAAACTCATATTTGCCGTTGTTTATAGAAAATGCCGTTTTTTGGATATCGCTATCATTCATCTTAATCTGATGAAAGCCAGAAGCCAAGTCTAGCGTAGAAAAATATTTCTGGTTTTCAACTGATCGATTACATAGCCAATCTCTGGCATTGGATATCGATCAGAGACAGTTTTTTCATTGATTTTCGATAATCAATGACCATTCGGAATTTCTTCTCTCCGGATGCATCACTTTTCTTTGGAACAACCCAAACGGGTGCTGTCCAAGGAGAACGAGATGGTCGGATAATTCCATCATCTAAGAGTTTTCGAATTTGCTTGTTAACTTCATCGGTGTATGCAACTGGGTACGGATAGACTCTTTGGTGTACCGGAATATCGTCCGTGGTGTTAATCGTGCACTCGATTTTTGTAGCATATGATAATTTTGAATTAGGTTTGTGGAACACTGTCTTGTTTGAATTCAAAACATGTTCCAACTTTTCCTTCTCTTCATGTGATAAATGAGAAGTAATAAAAATGTTATTTGAAGTTTTCTTATGAGGAGTGTATAGGGATAACTAATGTCTCATTACCTTGAGTCAAAGTTAATGCCATGTGATTCATATCAATATTAGCCTTAAGTGCCTTCAAAATTCCTGTTCCAATAATACCAAAAAAGAAGGGATGGAATTTATGAAGAAGGAACTGCGATTTGAAATTTAGTTTTGGATAAAAGAAATTTATATCGATGGCAGATGTTGCGTTAAAGTTTCCATTGGCACTGGAAATCTGGTTTGCCGAAAAGTTATACGGTTTTGAAATATTGTAGCTCCAAGCCAATTTAGGTAGGGTCGATCAAATTTATAATGGCACCTGTATCAATAAGAAATGGAAAGTTGCCAATCGTTGTTTTCAAGTTAATGAAAGGTAGGACCGGTTTCACCAGTTCGGGTTCCACCCTAAAAAAAATGTTTCTTGATTTGATGTGGATGCGTTGATATCTAAATGATCATTAATATCCGGTATGTCGACATCTGTATAAGTATCGTACTCTTCAGGGGAACATTCGGGATATTGTTTATAATCGTTGGGGTCTACTTCAATCTCTTTCATTGGATGCGCTTGTCTCTTGAAATTTTGATTTTTTCTGTTGACGGGGGGTGTTGGCGTTTCAATTGAATTGGTGGACGATTCCCATAATTCAACATTCTAGATCTAATACTGTGGTCTACCTCCATAGGTTCAGGCTTTGGTAGAGGTTTCTGGGGATAGTTGAATGGATTCGGGTTTTGTAGGAATTTATTTTGGGGATAGGAAAACGGATTATTATAAGTTTGAACTCGTGGTTGAGCTGGCAAAAATGGATTCAAAGCATTTCTTTGAAATTGTAGGAAGGGATTTGGATTTTGTGGGAAGTTTCTTGGTGGAGGAGGAGGTATATTTTGCTTTCTAGGTGGAATTGCTGGTGGAATCCGTGGCAAGTCCAAGTCCTAGTCCTCTCTAGGTTTTGGACCCTGGAAATTGGAAAATTCATTTCTGAATGGAGCACTTCTTGCATCCATATTGTAAAATTCGATACAAAATTGGTACACCTTAGCTAGATTTGTTGGCGCTGCCGTTTTAAGTAAAACATTAAGAGGCTTCTCAATTCCTCTAATGAACGAATCTAAGGCTTTGTCACGGAAGTAATTGATGTGAGATATGGCATTCGTTCTCAAATTATCGTCTGTTTGAATTTGAACGATAATAGAAGATAACAATTCATTAACTCTGCTGTAATAGCTACTGAGGCTCTCTGTGGGGATCTTCTTTACGGTAGTGAGTTCAAAATCTAAAGTTTTGATATCTCTTTTGTCTTTATAATAAAGTAAAAGAGTAGATTTTATCAAACCCCACCAAATCATATGTTACATTATTCGCGTTGAGAATATCGGCTACTTCACCGCGAATTTTTCTTCTCACAGATTTACTAATCAGTAAAAGCTGATCAGCTGTTACACCTTTTGAGCGATAAAGCTGGAGGGTGTCTTCTACATATGTTAGTCAAGCAATTAATTCTTGAGGTCTGCCATCAAATGGTTGGAGATCTCTTATCAGATCAGGCACTTTTCCTAACTCATAAAATGATTGGTTGGTGAGCGGGGTTGGTGCAGTTGATTCAGTCATTATGATTCGTTCAAAATAAATATCAGCTCTACTGCTCTTTTTAATTTTTAAAGCCTTCCACACGTCTGATTAGATAAATACACTTCTTTTCACTTTCACTTCTTAAGCTAAATAAGTCACTGATCAATTTAAAAAATTAAAAATGAAAAAAGGTGTTACTTACAATAAGGACCGTGTCCTGGTTGCGGCCAGCATAACAACCTGGACTTCGTTTTCGGGTCGGGAACTCCGTTATCGTCGGGGGAACGGCAGGCGTCGAGGGTCTCCTTTTTCCTGGTGCACAGTTTTTTTGCTGTGTGGTACTTAGGCATTTAAACACCGATCGAGTTATCTCAGTGTCCTGCTGCTCGCTTTGCTTGTCTGGTGCGTGGCTCTTTAAACCACGGTGCGGTGGCTCGGCTCTTTGAACCGATTAGATTAACAAGATTTTCACCACTGGGAAACACTTATCAGTTTCTTCAAGAATTTTCACACCATTAAGACTTATACACTTCCCGACTTCTGGGTCCCTATTCGGGCGCCAGTTAAAACATAAAAGTCGATTCGGACTTTTGAAAAAACAACACTACACAATTCCGCTGTTTAAATCAGATTGACTTTAATTAATCTATCTACCAATAATTACACCTATATGTTTATCGTCCGGTGACTGTCGCTGGCCAGTGTATTGCTGACTCCGCATCGTTCGATGATGGCCTATCGTCGTGTCGATTGAGGTGCCTGTCGTCAATTCGGGTGTCAGCAAATTCCTTTGGTAGCTCTGTTGCTAACTCACGCAACAAATTTCATTCGACTCAGAATCTTGTCATATTGTTTCCTATTGAAAATTGGACATATGGGCTCAAAAGTTATGGCCAAAATACTATTTTTATAACACACGAGAAAGGCTCCATCAACGCTAGTTGGATTAATCTTATTTTTTTCCCTCAGTGTCAGTTTAGAGATGATACATATTTCACTAACTCATATATGTACGTGTATAAATCCTGTAAATTAAACTGGAAGTATATATTCGAGAAACATGCAGGATTGGGATCTTCCAATTCGACCCTTTGTACCACTCGGGATGCACTGGATCCATGAGTAATTAAGTAAGAAAGCAATTGAAGCGTTCAATATGGATGAAACAAAAAGACATGTAACCAAATTCTTAGTAGACCAACCATATTCAAGCTGTGTTTCTTGCGAACAACTTCAAAGTTGCACAAACGCATTAGTCAAAGACATCTTTTAGTACATAAAAAGCAAGCATTTTCTTATTAAACCTATTGAGGAATTAGCGGCAAAACATCACGCACGGATGTCCTCGAGTTCGCTCATGCAGTAAAAGAGTTTCAATCACACGAAAGGGACATGAATTATTTTTTCCCTATATTTCTACGAATGAAAACGGTGCCAGACTGTCTACAGCAGACGATATACATATTCAATCCGAATCTATTGTGTGTGTCATCGGGCCGTATTTATGTAGAAAAGACGCGCAACCCAGCCGGACCCCTTCTTCGGTAATCTCTGCTGGGGCGATGAAGCTGCAGATAAGAATTATGCTTTTTGGTTCTGGTGCTCTCAAAGTCAAGCCAAGGCGACGACCGGCGACGGCATCATCAGCAATATTGGGGGCTCCAAGCAGTAGCACATTGGTCTATTTCCCTACACACATGTGGATTGAGGAATAGAAAAGGGAACTGCGTACGAATATGCGTAGGCTTAATGGCGCTGATCAACGATAGAGCCCGGAAAAGCTAATTCAATTGAGTGTATTCGTTTCGTTTTTTCGGATGGGATTGATTCCCAGACATTGCGACTCGCTCTACGCGTATGGCCTGTATTTATGTTCGAGTGCTGCAAGATTTACTGCGGTGCAATTTGTGCTAGATTTAAATTGGGTTAGCCCCTGATATGGAGATTGAATGGAGGAGCTTCCTTGAAGTGAGCTGGAAAAGAGTTTTTGGGCTTTGGGGGTGACAAATAACGACACCGGTCTTTGGGAACAAATTGAGAGTTTTTATGTGCTCGTTTTATAAGTCGCGTGATCCAACTGGATAGTAAAAATGAGATTCGTGGTCTAAATGGCATTAAAGACCTTTTATATGCAACCAAAAAATTGAGAAAAAAATCTATCCTATGATTCTATCATAAATATCACATTCCAAGTCACATTTAATCATCGCTTTTAATTTTAAAACTATTTCTTTATTGTTTATTTTTTCATCTACGCGAGGTCCTGTGTTGTACGGACAGAATTGCTCCTCAACCTATTTTGAACTCCTCATTCTCATTTCGATATTTTTTTTACTCGAGGTATCAGTTAAGGTATCAGTTTTTAAATATATTATTTAAAACTTCCGGATTTAAACGGAATCATCATGTGGTCTAGTGAAGGTTCAAATATAAAAAACTCGAAAAAAATATTCTGGGTTGTTAGAAATAACTTCAAGTCATGAAAGTAATCTCCGAGAAGATTCGAATATATGCATTTTTAATTGGAATTTAAAAAAATAATTCTGCATGCCAAATTTTTTTTCGGTGTCCTGAAACTTTGTAGAGGATTGTTCTCCAGATTCAAAGACATATTTATTTGGTTCTCTCTCAGAGTTCCAAACGCATACTGATCTTATTTCATGACACGTAAAGGTTCAAAATCCAACCGTAAATGACAAAAAAATGATAACATCAATGATTCCTATCAGATTTTTTTTTATTAATTGTTCACAATTTAATTTTTTTTTTTGACTTCCAAAAAACAATCAATCAGATATTTTCAGGAATCCCAAGGGTTCATAATTCTCCATGATAGTTGAAAGAGTCTACGCATCCATGAACTACTAAGCAGTCATGACAAAATCATATGATTTTTTTTGTAATTCAATTTTGTAATTGAGTCATGACACCTGATGCCTAATCTAAATACGACTGTGCTAAGCATCATCCAAATAAATGTATCTAACTTTTTCGGAAGCAATTAAGAATCAACAATTCACATCAAACGAGATTTTCAATAAGGGTGAACAGTGATAACGAGCCAATCGAAATAAAACGCATTGTTGCAAAAACAATACAACAGCTTCATCGAGAAAACGTTACGACTTTGCTTTCTTTCTTGAAGAGCTCATTTTCCCCTCGCCAATCGAGAGCATTCTACAGCTGGCAATTAAAAACAAACTCTTTCTACCTGTTTTGCAGAGACTTTCCTTGACTGCTTCTTGAATGACACCATATTTGGTGTCGTCTCGTCGTCATCTTCGTCCACCGGTGGTCAGTTTCCGTTTCTCCTACACCTTTTTTTTGCTTCTATGAGACGAGTGAAAGAATAATAAAAATAATTGAGTTTCAACATCACCCCTTTCTATAATGAACAGTTTCTTATCTTTTTTTTTGGTTCTGTAATTTTCCTTCCGCTAAGGGGGTAAGATAATTTCTTGTGGAAATTGTTTTTCTCGTTCGCTTCCGTTTGGCTAGCGATAAGTCTGCTTTCCCCCATTGAAGTGTGCCCTTGGAAAGTGTCTTACTTTGGGATCCTATTATTTCCTTCCTCAAAAGAAACAATCAACAGTAATCATTTTGCGATAGCTACCTGTTCTTTATAATCAAGATACGAGACGAATCTGACACACTGTTTCCCCCTTTTTATATTTTTCAGCAGTGAAAAAAAAAACAGGAAAAAGGTTTGACACCCAACCATCTGCAACAATCTTATTTACGGCAGAAAAAGTAGGAAAATGTTTGATAGAGACGCCATACCTTGGCCAAGCGAAGATAATCAAAATTGAGTGAAAGGGTTGCGGCCGATCCGAAGCCACTCCTCGCTGACCAGCTCCCATATAAAACAACCATCCGACCTCAGACAAGAATACGACGCCGTAAGAAAGCGAAAAGTTCATTTTATGACAGTTGGAAAGATAACACAGATTATACGAGAAGAATCCGTTCCGGGTCCCTGGAGAGCAATTTGAATTTTGTTTTACGACCATTTGACAACACGGTTTTCGCTCCTTCCATCCAGTCCGGGGCCGAAGCCAGCTCCAGCTCCGCAATGATTGGATAGGGTGATGGTTTACTGGGGGAAATGAATTGGGGGTTTGGGAAATAAGAGAATTTATTATGCAGTAGTCTTAGGACATGGCGAGATTTCGGTCTAGGGATAGATAGAAATTTCGAAATTGGATGGCATACATTGTAGCAAAAAGTAAATAAACAGCTTACAATAACGCATTATGGTTTAGCTTGTATGAATCGTACTGGAGCGTGTTTTGTCACCGATCGATGTCAAACCTGATCAGGCATTCGGAAACATATTTTAATAAATATTGAGGTTTACATCAGCTCAAGATTGTCATTAAAAGTAACTACGATGCCAAACGAGACCGAGAACATATTTGAAACTTTGTGGATTTCTCGGAAAATAGTTTCTGTTGGTGGAAACCCTTGAAACTAACAAATTGAAAGTCGCACCTATAGGAATACACCTTTTATGCAATGCAACATATGAAAAATTGAAAGAAATTGAACTAATTATTATTATTTATTCAGATTAAGGCTGGAGTGGCCTGTGCACCTATTCAAACGTTTTATCGTTCATTTAGCTCGGCTCATGGCTGAAGGTCGCCATCCGCACAGCCTATTAAAGGTTCGCAAATTGTCTTCCACCTGATCGATCGACCTTGATTCCTGCTTACTACGCCTACAAAGTAAGACCATGTTGAGAGTGACTGGGTTCGATTCCCGGTCAAGTCCACGATTTTTTTTTTGGGTTTTTCACGTTAGACAACGTCTTAGCCGAAGGTACTGGATGTCAAATCAGAATCCAAAATTGGAGACCGTCACGAAATCATGTAAGATTTTGAACGATTGTACCCCATTTAGCATAAAGTCGTTTGGCATAATGTCGTTGGCATAGATTCGTTTGGCATTATGGCCATTTGGCATAATGGTCTTTTGGCATGAAGTCATTTGGCATAATTTTTACTTGAGCTGTGTGACTAATAAGTAAGATTTGTCGAGCCAAGCGTTTAGGTTGTTGCCACTATATGGGTAATACATACTAATTGGAAACATGATTGTACGGCGTACCCAATTCAAAAAAAATAGGCTTCCTGTACAAACGGGAACATTCCAAATGAGACCTACTAGCAGGAAACGGTAGCGGGAAACCTTCTGGCGGCAATGGAAACGGTTTAGCGGGTCGGGGATGTAGTCATGCTTCCCTCGTTGGAGGTGGTCCCTAACCCCGCACTTCCTGGATGTCCAACCCTGGAAGTCTGTTGAGCAGATTCCTCCCCCCATTGCTTAGGGAGAAAAAATACACCTGCTAGCAGGATTTTTTTTTTATTCTTTATTATAGTGTTGGTGCTAGCAGGATAAAATAAAGCATAAAAATAATTTAACATTTGTGGCTAGTTTTGTTTTTCATGTAAGGGTATGTCAGAAAATTTGCCTATTTCTCCCTTTCATTAAATAAGGAACGCATGAGAGAATATGCGTTCTGAAAAGTTTTTTTTTTCAAAAGATCGCGCTCTTAGAAAAAGCTCACACATGCAGACATCACTTCAAATTCATGATTTTTTTAAATAATTCATTTTGAAGAATTGATTGAATGTTCGCTTGCCTGAAACCAAATATATTATATATTATATAATTTATTATATAATATATTTGCTGAAACCTAACAAATGCTTTCAAAGCAGGGATCATATCTCCCCTAGCAATGAACCGAGCAAATGCTTGAATTGAGGAAGGGATCGTATCTTCCCTCGCCGACTAAATTGCTGAATAAGAAAAAGGAACATATCGTTTTTTTCCATCTTCCGGGCAAATGCATCCCTTGAAAGAAGAAATTACTTCTATCCTTTCCTTGATCTAAATAATTGCATGCCGGGCAAATGCATTATTATTATTATTATTATAGAGAGCTCTGTGGATCTCATTCGCTGGTTGACTTAAAATCCTATAATAAACGTTTGCACCGGATGTATTAGTTATGGTGGTTCAGGAATCTTCTTACGATGCTGCAAGTTCCAAGAACCACTGTCTTTTGGATGCTATGGAGGTTATGAGATAGTTCCAGCTCTCCTAAGGATCTCAGAAGAGATTTCGGGACGATTCCGGTTGGTGAGATAACAACCGGAATTATACGCACGTCCTCCAGCTGCCACATCTGTTCAACTCCTCCGCCAAGTCGTGGTACTTCGTTATCTTGTTGGAGAATGTTGTTTGGACATTATGGTCTAGCGGTACAGCAATGTCGATGAGGGTTACCCGCTTCATCCTTTTGTCGTAGACCACAATATCGGGCCGATTGGCACGAATGAGGACATCCGTTATGATCTCGCGATCCCAGTACAGCTTCACGAAACTATTTTCCAGAACCGGGACAGGCACATATTTGTAGTAGGCGACAAACTGGTTAACCAAGTTGTGCTTTAAAGCAAGCTGTTGGTGCACAATCTTGGCTACTTCGTTATGACGACCGAGATAGGCTGAATCAGCTAAGGCTGAACACCCGGACACGATATGTTCGATCGTCTCTCCTACTGAATTGCACTTCCTGCAGCGGTCCTCCACGTTTTCGTGCAATATATAGTGCCGATAGTTCTTAGTCGCAATTACCCGGTCCTGGATGGCTACCATGAATCCTTCTGTTTCCGAGAAGAGTTCACCCCGCACCAGCCACGTATTCGACGCCGCTTTGTCGATATATTCCAGCTCCAGTTGATGGGGGTGCGTCCCATGTAACTCCTTCTGCTTCCACGATGCGATCATCTCGTCGACAGATTTGATGTCGCAATTCAGCTGATAGTCCTCCTGCGCCAGATGCAGGGCACTGAATCCGTGGTCAGCTTCACACACAGCGCGATAGATTTCGTGGCGGTTCTGGCTTTCCACGAAGTATCTTCGCAACTGCTGGATCTGGGAAACACATAGTGTTTGTATATCGGTGACGCCTCTTCCTCCTACTGTACGTGGCAGGGTGACTCTCTCAATGGACGATTTTGGATGGCGCATGCGATGCTTAGTGAACGCCACTCGTACTGCTCGTTCTAACGCCTCCAAGTCAGTCTTGGTCCACTTCACCACCCCGAAACTGTATGTCAACAATGGCACAGCAAACGTGTTTATCGCCTTCACCTTGTTGCCGGCCGACAAGAGGCTCTTCAAAATACCGTTGACACGATGCAAGAACTTTTCCTGCAGCTCTTTCTTGATTGTCGTATGGCGAATTCCTTTCAGTTGCAGGAAACCTAGGAACTTGTACGTTTCGCCTTCAACCATGTTTCGAATCTCCTCCTGTTCGTTGACGCGGAAACTGTCGGCATCCACCAGGTGACCCCGGTGTAGATGTATGGATCGACATTTATCGATACCAAACTCCATCCGGATGTCGTTGCTGAATACCGTTACAAGCCGCAGAAATTGGTGCAGCTTCTCCACAGATTCCGCAAACAGCTTCAAGTCGTCCATAAAGAAGGTGTGGGTAATGTTTGTACTCCTTTCCCCACCCTTCAAATGATAGCCATAGTTGTGTTGGTTGAGTGCTCTGCTAAGAGGGTTCATGGCAAGGCAAAACCATAGAGGACTAAAGGTATCGCCTTGGAATATGCCCCTCCTGATGCTGAGAGTCCTGGACCGTAACTCCTTTTCTTCGTCGGTAATGTGTAGGGATGTGCTCCACATCCCCATAGCGTGCTGCATTAGCCTGATGACGTTACCGTCTATCTTATACAACTGCAGTACCTTAAGAAGGTACGAGTGAGGTACTGAGTCGTATGCCTTTTTATAGTCGATATACGCCATGCTCAGGTTTCTTTGCTTGTGGGTGGCCTGTCCAACAACGACTGCATCAATGATGACCTGATCCTTGCAGCCTCGTGTGTTACGTCGACAACCTTTTTGTTCCTCGGTCATCAGGTTGTTGACGTCGCAATGGTTCTGCACCCTCCTCGCTATTACCGATGACAGCACTTTGTACAGATTCGAAAGGCACGTTATTGGTCTGTACTTGGCTGGGTTCAAAGTGTTCCGATCCTTCGGCAGAAGATAAGTGACACCCCTAGTGATGAATTCCGGTAGCTGCCCGGGGTTATCTAGTACCGTGTTGAAGCATTCCGCCATCCGCCCGTGGACTGTTGTGAGTTTTTTATACCAGAAATTATGCACAAAATCGGGTCCTGGTGCAGCCCAATTCCTGGTATACCGAGTAGCCTCACGTATGTCTTGGGCGGTCACGTTGATAGCGGTCATGTCTCCAATTCCACCACAATATTGCTCTTCTTCTGCCATCCACACCCCATCGCCGTTGTGTAGATTGGACCAAAACTGCGTGACTTCTCCAATCTCCGGAAGGCCCTCGCCAAAGTCGGCTTTGTCGTTTCGGATGTGGTTGTAGAACTCCCTTTCGTTGATGTTGAACGTTCGATTTTGCATTCTCCATAACGTCGCAGTCGTTTAGCAAGAGCACTCAACCGCTGTACATGGGTGTCGAGGATCTCAGTTATGTTCGCCTCGGTGAGATCACGGAGTTCTGTGGGTTTCACAATTTCAGCAACATTCCGAACTAGCCTGGTTGATCGATTCCCCTGCTTGTACTGTGTTAATCGACCAACCTTTGACCGCAGTGCGGCGATGCGGGTCTCCAGACGTCGCATCCACGCGGGTTTTCGTGCTTTGGGGCGTGCGCGTCCATCACTCTCACCTTGTGGGCGCGTTCGCAATCCCAACGTTCTTACAACAGCCACTGCAGCCGAATACACGATAAATTGCAGCTCCTCAAGGTTCTCCACGGTTTCCAAGTACTGTGGCAAAATATCCTGGTTAAGGATGCTTACTGTACTCGTCAACCGATAGGAGTACTGCAACTTGGGTATCCGGTGTCGGGACATGGGGTCTGTCCCACGGAACTGTGTAACTGCTGTGCCCATATGATTAGCTAGTTCGTCCTTCAATTGCTGTCGTTGCAATTCCACTGTTGGTCCTGGAGCGGCGGGTGCAATCGAATCGCGACGGTTACTTGCGATTGATGCATCCAACCCAACAGAACTCCTTCTCGACGTATCGCTCGATCTTGCCTCCTCCTCTCCTAATTCCCTCTGCACTTCCCGCTTGATGTACTCTACGTCTTCTGGAGTCAGCATATTATGTGACATAATAGCTCTCTGGCGTGTGTACAACTTGTTCTGGTCAAGCTGGGGTGTAAACCGAGCGAACCTCTCATTGAATATCTCCAGCATCGCCGGTCTGCCGGATATATCCGTTTCTATCCTGGTGCAAACGTAGTAGCAACGGATCACGTACTGATTCATCTCCCTTGTCCACATGATCCGTTGCCGTCGGCGGCCCGCTAACGTGAGTGATTGACGTCGATCAACCACAGCAACATCAGCAGGTGCAGCATTGCCTTGGTGATTTCTTCTGCTGCCGTTTCTGTTTTGCCTTGTCGGCACGGGCTGAGCCCGATGACTAGAGGGTCGCTGTTGCACCTCTCCTTCCTCTAGTCGCTGGCCGCTCACTCTGTCCCCCGTTCCAGGACCAGCTCCAGTAGGGGCTCCCTCCTCGGGCAATCGCATGGGTGGTATTGTTCTTGAGCGTAACTCCATATTTGGGTGTGCTTTCATTCCCGGAAGCTACGGGTTCTGTAAAGTTATTTAATTCTTTACAGTGCTAAATAGCTAGGTTCAAGCGCCAGTGCTCGCCCGAGGGTGGTTTTTCGTTGGTGCTTAGGAATTGGGCCTTCAGCTCCCACCTACTCGAAATGGTGGTTTTTCATGGACGCCCAGGATATTTCACCTGAGCTCCCACCTATTTATTATTATTATTATTTTTATTATTATTATTATTTGCATTATTGATTGGAGTAAGGAATTATTCGAAAAAAGGAACCGTATCTTTCTTTGTCATATGCCGGGAAAATTCATCCATTGAAGAAGGAAGCGTATACTTTTTAGACTTATGCACGATAAACTGTGCTTTTAACGAGATGGTTATATCTTCTTCAGAAATAACCAATAAAATAGCTTTTGCTCTTGTGCACTTACTATTTTGCTTTCGTTTTATTGTAGTTTACCCGAGTCAACATCGACGTTCTTGCTACTGATCCAGTGCTAAAATGATGTTGAGTGGAAAAGGCAGATAATACAAATTTTATGAAGTCTACAAATGTTCCTTCAAGCAGTCAGTGAAACAATTCAAAGCATACTCTTTTATAATGTTCAAGCTATAATAATTATAAATAATTGATCATATCATGCAAAGCTCGGAAATCGTTGATGACACAACTATTATACCAAATGACCATTATGTCATACGGCCATTATGCCAAACGGCGCTAATGCCAAACGACATTATGCCAAACAATTTTATGCTACCTTTGAACGTTAATAGAGCCTTTATCTTTCGATGGATTTTGGTGATTTATATTCCAATAGACTCGGAAACTCTCCAGCAATTTGTCAATTTCATTGAATCTTTTGATTATTTACAACAAACTATTGAAAACTTCAATTCTTGTCCTACCCAGTAAAAAGAACCAACCAATTGCGTTTATACATTCCCAACACAGACATCAGGACGGGCCTTTTGCCCAACGTTTAATTTTCTCAGGATATTAAAAGACTTTTGATTTGGACTTTTGTGTGAAAAACAATATTGATTGAAAAACTTCGAATGTTAAAATCATTGTTTATTGAACTGGGTAAAGTGAAACTTAAGTAGACATAACATACTGAGCGATTCATCTTACAATCGACATTGGATTTTGTTGGAAATGTTGCCAGCTACTGAGAATACCCTCTCGAATAGTTTGAAGAGCGTCAAAAATCAGTGTCAAGTTTTTCCCCTTATCTTAAATGACTAAACAGTCCCGCATTTTCGGCATTTATCCCGCGTTGAATGTCCTGTGAAATGTCCCGCGTTTCACTTATTTCAAGATAATGTCCGGCGAAATTGAGAAATATTGAAAAAATAGCAGTAATTTAGTAAACGTTCTTTATAAACTTATAAGATTATGAAAATTGATTGTATTGATTAATGGCATGCGTTTTGTAGGACTATATTTTGGATTGAAGAAACTTTGAATTAAGATGACACGCCTTTGTCTATTAAGGGAAGAGTTTTTCGGTAGCACTCTCTGAGAGAGAAAATTGCCCAATTCAGCCCGTCAGAATGACGCTGTCAGTGTCGCCAAAATTATTTCATCATTATGTGGTTGAAGGTCAGTTGGAAACAACTCCATTGATCTGCCATCGAATTGAATTGACCGATGAAGCTAGACAATCCGCTCCAGTCCGAACTAACCCGTTTCCAACGTCTCCGAAACGCCAGGAACAGATCAATAACGAACTCGATAGTACGCTCGAGGCGGGCATCATCGAACGTCCATATAGCAATTGGGCACTGAGACTTGTTCCAGTAGACAAACCAGATAACACAGTCCGTCTATGCCTAGACGCTCGCAAATTGAACGAGTGTACAATCAGGGATTCGTATCCGTTACCCCATGCGGACCGAATGCTTAGCCGAGTAGGTCCATGCAAATTCATTTCCACCATCGGTTTGTCAAAGCTTTTCTACAAATCTCCCTCCATCCAAAATCGAAAAAGTACACCGCTTTCTCGGTACTCGGTCGTGGGTTATTTCAGTTTACCCGCATGCCCTTTGGGCTTGTTAATAGCCCAGTGACGCTATCGCGGCTAATGGACAGAGTATTGGGGGCTGGTGAACTCGAACCCCACGTTTTTATCTACTTGGACGATATAATCGTCGTCAGTGACATCAAGTTGCTAACCGAAGTTGCACCACGACTGAACAGGGCAAATTTGTCCATCAGTATTCAAAAATCAAAATTCTGTCTTTCCGAACTCCCCTACCTTGGTTACATTCTCACGAATCAAGGTCTCAAACCAAATCCGGACCGCGTAGAAGTTATTATCAATATTGAACGTCGGCATAGCATTCGCACTCTGCGACGCTTTCTGGGAATGCGCAACTATTACCGGTGCTTCATTGCCAGTTTTAGTGAAGTTGCACGCCCATTAACGGATTTATTGAAGAACAAGCCCAAGTCCATCAGGTGGAATGAGGCCGCCGAAATGGTTTTTACCAGAATAATGGACCTTCCTATTAGCGTCCCAATACTCGCCAACCCCGACTTCAGCAAACAATTTTGCATACACTACTGCGAAGCCAGTGATACGGCAGTCGCAGGGGTTTTGACCCAAGGGAACAGAACAGCCAATAGCCTAATATTCCCAAAAATTGACCGGTCCTGAATAAGGCTACTTTGCTACAGAAAAGGAGGCTTTAGCCGTCCTAAAATCAGTAGCAAAGTTCCGCTGCTATGTTGAGGGATCGAGGTTTATGGTAATAACCGATGCCTCGGCCCTCACTTACATCCTCCGCAGTAGCTGGCGTACTTCCTCTAGCTTCTGTCGGTGGAGTATAGAACTCCAACGGCCTGCTATGCTTATCAAGCATCGGCGAGGACTACACAACGTCGTGCCGCATACTCTCGCTTGATCCGTGGAAGTTCCGTCACTAAATCGGCTCGCTTCGAAGCCATTTCAAATTATTGCCATAGACTTTATACAGTCATTACCCAGAAGCAAAACAGGAAGCTCACACCTATTCGTAGTGATGGATGTATTTTCTAAGTTTTGTCTTCTTACACCAGTGCGAAAAATCACAGCACTCCCCCTAGCCTGCGAAATCCTGGAGACCGGTTGGTTTCGGAGGTATTCCGTACCAGGATTTCTTATGTCGGACAATGCGTCAACTTTCCTGTCCACCCAATTTAAGGATCTTTTGCAAAAATTCCACATCCAACATTGGACGAACCCTAGACACCATAGTCAGGCTAACCCAGTGGAACGCTTGAATCGAACCATTAATGCCTGTATTAGAACCTATGCGAGGTATGATCAAAGGCAGTGGGAGTGGGACAGTCGTGTTCCTGAAATTGAATATGCTATAAATACTACTCCTCATAGAGCTACCGGATTTAGTCCCTACCGTATACTTTTCGGTCACGAGCCGAGGAGACGAGCATCACTTAGATAGGGACATCAAGGAACTTTCGGATGGGGAACGGATTGAGAGAAAACTGCAGATGGATCAGTCTATTTATGATTTGGTGCACAAAAATCTTAAGAAACAGTTTGGCAAGAATTCACAAGCTTACAATCTCAGGCATAAGTCATTTGCACCGACTTTTTCGGTTGGTCAAAAAAATTTCAAACGGAACTTCCGTCAATCCTCCGCTCCAAACAACTACAATGCTAAATTAGGTCCTTGCTATTTACCATGCACTATCCTTGCTCGTGTCGGTTCTTCTGCTTATTAGCTGGCTGACGATAACGGGAAATCCATAGGGTTTTCTCAGCAGCATATCTGAAACCCGGTAATCTTTGAAAATAAAAAGTAAACGATCAAAAATATGTTTGAACTTAACATCCAAATGATACGCATCAAATAAAACTCTCCTGAAGATAGGTGCGGCCGAAGCTAAGGGAACATAGTTGTATCTGTAAATAAAAGAGAAAATAAAAATACCAGTCGTGCAATCGAAAACCATAACACGCCCGCAAAACGAGCTCAACCTAAATCCAAATCCTAGAATTACTCGTTTCGTTGTCTGTTCATCATAACAGGCTGTGAATGACACTAATGTGAATGGTATCTCAACTGATAAAACGCCAAAGCACCTGTGCAATGTGCGCACAAATTCTTTAAGGAACACACAATGAAATAATTCATTCAAACTTGATTCAGACTAAATTCAAGTGAAAACAAGAGAAAACAACTTTCTAAATACGCTTTCCTTCTTGCTGTTAAATTTGTTTTGTTTTGATTAGGCGTTGACGGCGTTGACACCTTATGTGTTTTTGTGTTGGTGAGTGACTTATGTATGTTGTCTTTCCAAATGAGTGAAAGAGTTACTCCGGAGGCACAGTGTTTTTTTTTCTTCCTAAACAATGGAGGGGGAATCTGCTCAACAGACATCCTGGGTTGACCAGGAAGTGCGAGGTTAGGGATCACCTCCAACAGCAAACGAGGGAGGCAGGACTACATCCCCGACCCGCTAAACCGTTTCCATTGCCGCCAAGCCCATAGTCCCTTCGCTACAACCAGAAAGTAATGCTTCGCTTTTTTAGAAGCACACCATGGTATCGTGCCAGCGCGTTGCCGGCTTTCCAGGTGGCCTTACCACGCCCTATGTCCTCGGAAGGTGGGAAGGGTCGACTTCGCGCCTGCTTCCCTCTGCACGACTGGTATCAAGAATGATGATGCCGCGTGCACCCCAAATTGACCTTTCTGCGATAGGGCCTATTCGCCAGCACACAGAGGGACTTGCCGACGCGGTGCCTACGCCTGCCCCAGCCTTGACGAGGACCCCTTTCCGTCCTCGGCCTGGAACCCGCCTGGTTGACCGACGCCGCGAAAGCGACGATATCATGTTGTTCTTCGCGCGGCCACTTGTTCGATAAAAAGATCGAGTTCGACCACAGAGCATGACCACCGGTATGACCCATGAAGCCGACTCCGATCCCTTGGACCACCTCTTATTTGCGCCTGAACTAGCCATCCTTGAGTCCACGCGCCACCTTCTGTGTAGCTCCGAGACGATTTGGGCGATAGCCGATAAAACGGCGTTCCAGCCAACTTCATCCGAACTAGGTTGTCCGGGGTAGTGTCCAGACCACATGTGGCAAGCATGTGGTCACGCATTGCGCGAAAACGTGAGCACACGAACAACACGTGTTCCGCCGTTTCCTCTAAACCTGCGCACACCAAACACTCGGGCGAGGCCGAGCAAGCCAGCTACGTTACCTGCACTGTGATTTTGCAGCACGACTAAACGCCGGGCACATCGAACCCCCCATGGGGTGCTTGCTGTTCGCAGCTTTGCTGGAACAAATCAAACAATCGGGAGGGTTCGTGCAGCATTGTGCCTTATACCCCTCCAACCCACAGTGTCGGCAGAGCTTGCTTCTGTCGGGGCCTTTGCAGTCCCATTGCTTGTGCCCCGGTTCCAGGCACTTGAAGCAAACTTCGGGTTGCTCGTATATGCCCACAGGGCACACCGACCATCCCACCTTGACGCTCCCTAACTTGACTACCTTTGAGGCGTCCGCTGCTGATAGCCGAACCAATGCTACCTGCGTCCCTGCCGGACCTTTCCGTAGCCGAACGGCTGCGGTGTTCGTCTCCACTTCACACTGTCGCCGCAGTGCCGTGACGAGCTCTTCGACGTCGGTGATCTCGTCCAGGTCTTTAACCCTTAGATTCACCTCCGTAGTGAGTGCCCTCACTGTGGTAACCAATACCGAAGCAGCATCACCGTATTCTCTACACTCACCTTGACCGTCTCGCCTAGAACTTCCTCCGTCAACTTCTTGTAGGCGGCGCCCTTTTGCGAGACGCCCCGCTTCAGCTCGAGGATCATCTTGCCCATCCGGGTACGTCTTATTCGACGTACGTCGGCGCCGAGTTCACCGAGCTTGACGTCACTCCTCATCGCTTTCAAAACGTCCGAGTACTTAACCTCGTCCGCCGTGATGACTTCCTCCATAAGAAGACCTGACCACCAAACGCCGTTGACAGCCCACACAGATAGAAAAAGTTGTTGAAATTTACACGAAAGTAATGCACATAAAGGGAATGCCAAAAAGAGCGTAAATTTAAACGACATTATCACCTGAATGTATGCAATTTGTATAGCATTATGTCACTTTTTATACGGATAAGTGTCATAATGCTATGTAAATTGCATACATTCAGGGCGAACTTGTTGGAATAGATCCATGTACGCCCAGAATAGTGTAATTTTCCACGTCTTTATTATTTACGCGTCGATTACTTTTCATTATTTTTTTCTGTGCAGCTTTTACGATGGGCTTTTCTGTAATGAGGCACCGAGCTTTAAGACTGACTTAGTGCTTAGTCTCTGTTCCAGTTTGCGTCGGTTGCAGTGGTACTTTATCATCCAGGGTTGTGATCAGGGATTGAATCATTCTCATATGATAATTATTGGAATTATCATTTGATAACTTTTCGGGTGTGAACAGTAGGCGATTTGTTATCGGCGGCAATTTTCAAATTTTGGAATTGATTATCATTCAGATGTAAACCTAACTAATACCAATTTAATGTCAACAAGGAAGTTCAATCGGATGGTTGGCATTGTGTTTTGGTGTTATGTAGGAAAATAAGTGCAAAATGCAGCACTTACCAAAGCTTCAAATCGAGATACAATTATCGAACAATTTTTACTCGCTAGTGATTTTTTGTCAATCGATAATTTGGATATGTGATCGCTTGAGCGTGTTGTTCATCCTCGATTATTTGAAAATTTTATTTTTATTATCCGTTTCAAATGTTGGTTTTTAAATAATATACATCACTAGGGATCGCAATCTCAGGAGCACAGGATAAACAACGAAAACAGATTCATCCTGGGCTTGAAAAACGCTTGCTTTGGTCTCATCGAACAGAAAAGTCGAAAACCTGTACATTATATACAGCTACGTAGTTCAACGTCATCTTTGCGTACAACCCGATTGGGCTGCACCTTTGAGTTTTTAAGTTATTTACGCGAGACGAAGATGAATATATTGCTTTTGAGAAACCGATAATTTCCTTTGAAAACTGAACTGCAAAATAAACTTGTCTGATCATCGTGGTTTTCAATCGCAGAACAACGAAATGCAAGTCAATAGGTTGTATCGTTTAAATGTTAAACTAAATTGGTACCTAGTGTTATGGTATTGATCTCACAAGAAACATTTTATATTGTAGCAATAATCTAAATAACTTATACCGTCATTCATCAGCTTCATAAATAGTTATACCAGTAAGCTGACCTTCAACATATCGATGCTGAACTTGCTAACAACCGCTTAGAACATGTGTTCCCAAACTGTGGGCTGCGATTCCAAGGGAGGTCATGGGCTGATCAATGATGGGTTGAGACGAGTCTTGATTCATACTTTTGTCCTTATTTTGTCCCAAAAATCTATCACAGCCATGAGATTTGGATCTATGCAGTAAATGTAGTAATTTGAGATTTTCTCAAATACAATGAAATCCAAACAATCCAAATTCAATCCAATTGCAATAAAAATCCAAGCCACATTCAATCCGATTCTAATCAACATCCAATCCTAATCCAATCTAAATACAATCCAAATCCAATCAAAATCTAATCTAAATCCGATCCACAACCATTCCACGTCCAATCAAAATCTAATCCAAATCCTATCTAAATCAGTTCGAATTTCAAATAATTTTAAATCAATTCAAAGTAATATAATGGTGGGATATGAAGCAATTCATAAAGGTTTGTACAATCTAACGCGAACTCATTTTTATCCAAATGCTAAAAACCAATGTGGGAGGGTCGCAAGTAATATGCTAGGTGCTAGGTGGGTCGCATGTACAAATAGTTAGGGAACATTTGTCCTAGGATATGATATTTATCTAAAATTTCGCAGAGATATCATACTTAAATGAGATAGCATAAGTATATACCTAAATTTTAGACTTATGTTAACCAGTACTATTAGCCAATAACTCCAAACTTATGACTTTGTGAATGCTGGCAACGTTTTTGAGCTTCGTGAATGTTGGATATCTCATCCAACGGGTAATTCCGCTACGACTACTAAGTCAGTGAACTCCAAAATAAACTTCGAGATAATATATTAAGCCTTCCAAACAACTTTGTAGCATACGATAGATCTCCATATCTCTCCGATTTCGTTAGAACTAGCTTAACTGGTAGTCTCATGTACACTAAAGTTGTCAAGTTGTACATTTCAAACTAAATCAATGCTTCCATTACCCACCTTGGGATTTTCTAGATTTTCAACCCTTTTCTCGGCGGTCTCCTAAACGCGCCTTGTGGTATTGCAAACCACAAACCATTTTCCAGCGATCTCCCGCGCTTTGTGATTTTCCAAACCGCAATCCATTTTCCAGCGGTCTTCCAGGCGCGCTTTGTGATTTTCCAACGGTTTTCGAGACACGCTTTGTGATTTTCTTAACCACAGTCCATTTTCCAGCGGTCTTCCAGACGTGCTTTGTGATTTTCCAAACCACAATCCATTTTCCAGCGGTCTTCCAGACGCGCTTTGTGATTTTCCAAACCACAATCCATTTTCCAGCGGTCTTCCAGACGCGCTTTGTGATTTTCCAAACCACAATCCATTTTGCAGCGTTCTTCCAGACGCGCTTTGTAGCAATACAAACCCATTGCCTTGTGTTTTTTAATCATCAAATATTTTAACACATTAGCACATAAACAAATTGAATTCAACTCACCTTTTGAAATAAGCGTCAGGATCCAACAAATAACCTGGCAGGATCGCCAAAATGTGTGGCCCCAAATGGCCGGAGCGAACTGTTATGACAGCAGCTCTCCGTGGGTGCGTGTGCACGCCACGGAGGTCTGACCAGAAGAGGCCGAGTCATGGCTTGCTGCGCACTGATCGACACGCTGAGGTGTTAATGTATAATCACACGCTGATGGTAGCTTACTCAAACCCCACACCAGTGGTAAAAAGATGTTAAGTGGAAAAGGATGATAGTACAAATTTTATGAAGTCTACCAATAAAAAAGCACAATTCAAAGCACCTCTTTTATAATGTTTAAGCGATAATAACTATAAATAAATAAACATATCATGCAAAGCTTCGAAATCGGTGATTACACAACTATTATGCCAAATGACCATTATGCCAAACGGCCGTTATGCCAAACGACATTATACCTTTAGAACGTTAATAGAACCTTTGTCTTTCGATGGATTTTGGAGATTTATATTCCAACAGACTTGGAAACTCTCCAGCAATTTGTCAATTCCATTGAATCTTCCGGAGGAATTACCGGTGTTTTAGTTGTCTTATTTGTCTTATTTGTCTTATTTGTTTTATTTGTCTTATTTGTCTTATTTGTCTTATTTGTCTTATTTACCACCAATTCTTTATTTCGTCCCACTCCTATATTTGATTTCTATTTATTTATTTGGTATTTCCGTGTTTACAAATGGGAATACGCTTTTATCTAGTGTCACGCTACACACTTAAATCATTTTACAGATTTCAGTGAATTTTGCTTCAATTCACCGAAATCTCAACAGCAGAATTGTTCGGTAATTATTTCATTAAATTTTTCGGCGATTTTTCCTTTGTTCAACTGTCAAAACCACCGAAAATCTGTAAAACTATTCACCGAACAGTTCTGCTGTTGAGATTTCGGTGAAATTTTACAGAAATCTGCGATTTATTTTAAGTGTGTACATACAAAGGTTACGGACTTTCTATCACTCCTTTCCTGTCGTGTGCCACAAGAAAATATGGTGTTGACTACTCTCCCGAAATGGTAATTTTTGTATGCAATTCGGAAAACTTGGTTGAAGTAAAAAAGCTTCCTTCAAAATTTAATGCGGTCACATATACTTTTGATTAAATCAAAATGATCGTTGAGAAATTTCAAAACATTTGTCAGTTGGGTTTTGCAAAATTCGGTTCCTTTATGCATCAAATCATCGGAGAGAGGTACTGAGAAGCGAACATTTTAGGTGTACAATAGTTGAGTATTTGAAGCTTAATTCAAATTTGGGAAATAGTAGGTTCACAAAATTTTCTAGGAGTATTCCATAATAAATTTCAAAGAGATTGTCAGTTGGGATAAGCGAAATTCGTTCCCAATTCCGAGTTATATGAATAAGGAATTGTGACAAACTATAGGGGAGGATGTTCCCAAACCGACCCCCTCGGTCTATCTCATAGATGGCGCTGTCGGCGAATATGCCTGTATTGTCAGTAGAATACTGCCGCAGCACTACTAATTTGGACGTAGGCAGCTATCTTCCAAGGTTGCGTTTTTCGTAGTTTTCGATCCATATTGTGTTTTGACCACGCCATATTGTGTTTGAATTGATTTTTTGGCTGCAGGAGATATCGGTAAAATATTTTTAGCGTGTATTGAGAAATTGAACGATAAGTTAATTTCTCTGGGTGTTCCGAAACCGACCGGCAAACAGTGGTCCGAATTTGGAATTTGGGCATGGCGAAATCTGATTTTTTTTATTTCGTTTCGATTCGTTAAATTCCAAAAATTTCGCCTACAAAAAGTAGGTTTAAACGAAATAAAACGAAATTCCGCGGAATTGCGAAACGAATTTTACCCACTACCAAGGTTTACATAATCAAAAAATCTCGGCTGCGCCGCTGAATAAAACCAAAAAGGCTGTATTCAACAGCAATAAATACGCATAGACACGAATTAATTTGTTTCTCCCAAAAAAGAACTGGTCAATGTTTTGCTGGATATGTTCAAGCAGAAAACTAAAAACACACATAACCACACACTCATATATAGAACACTATGGGGTTTCGGGCCTTCTATAAAAAGTTTGTTTTTAAAGCAAACATATAGCCTTTTACGTATACTTTGTATACGAGAAAGACAAAAAGTACGATTATTTAAGAAAAATGCAAATGCCATGCATAAAGCTTTGAATTTCCATTACATGTCATTCTGATGTGATATCATATTTCTTCATACTTACCCGGGTAGAAACCGTGATATTGATAACATAACATGATATTAACTTGTTTGAAATAAGGGTAAAAATAACTAGCGAAAATAACAAAAAAATGCACTGAAATATCATAAAAATATCGGGGTTTGCTATTAAGAAGAGCAAACTAATAGCTCAAGATATTGATAAGTTCTTGTTTATGGCAAAACCTAATATTTTTATGATATTACGGTGCATTTTTTTGTTATTTTCGCTTGATATTTTTACTCTTATTTCAAACAAGTTAATATCATGTTTTGTTATCAATATCACGTTTTACTGTTAATGAGCCATTATCGTCTACCCGGGTAGATTTCGATTGCAAGTCCATTTAAAACAGACGAAACGCAACCATTGAGCAGATAACACTCCCGTCAGAACTGTGTCATCGTGCTCCCAATGACGGTCTTTTTTCAAACTTTCTGATGAGGAGGCCTCCTGGGCTTCAAAGCAAAAATCTTGCATCGGAAAGTGAGACAGAAAGTGAAATTGTAGCCCAACCTAACTTCCGGCGTCACATCCTGCTTCTTGCGAGATTGTAAAAAGCACTCCATTTGGCAGGGGGCGGCATCATGCGGCTTGGAGCCTGGAAACTCGTAGACAAGTCTGCCGGAAGCTGTGCCAAGGTTTCTCCTCCTGCATGATGTACCGAAATAGATATTCTTCATCTACAATGTACAATGTTTCTTACTCCGGTGTACTGCCGGCTCAGCCGGGATGAATAACGAGATGTGTTCGGATCGTTGCGATATTGGCACGTGATAGGTGGACTGTGCCCGATGGAGGGGAAGGGCACCGATGAAAAAGTTTCAACCATCTACTTTGGATCCTTTAGCTTGGCAGGAAATTGGAGTGCGATGCGGCTGTGAAGATTGGAAACCTTCCCAGAAGTTGGCCCCGACAGTGGAGCTTTCTCTCTGGGGGTGAAAAACTTGTCCGATAACTTCATATATAATAAATCAAATGCAAATCGTGCGGAGTGCTTTGGGGACTGGCTTGCGTCAGCTGGCGGTCTTTGGACCGGGAGGAAAATTGGAAAATTTAGGCCGAGCAGGAAAAGGTCTCGCCAATATTCTGACATGATATGATATTATATACTAAGAAAGTAGATCAAAATATTTAAACATGTTGAAAAATTATTGTTAAAATTGAACGTTTCCGTCCTTTGGAAGCGATCCACCGCGCTTAACGGATCGCTGCGATAAATTCGGATTCTGTAACCATTCAACAAATTGCACATTCTCGCGTTTGTCTGACTGGGGAATACGTTTTTAAAATATCTCACCCACGAAGGGTGAGATGTGTTTCCACAACAACCGGATCCACAGCTTTACTATTGCACATTCAAACATGGTAGTGTTGGTTGGCGTATGCAAATGGGAATTCGTTTGCAAAATGCATTCCGAAATAAATGTTGCAGCGCTGTTAACCACTTAGTGGCCATTTTTCACCGGAACGTGTCTGGTAGCGATGTGATTATTTAAAAAACCGCTGCACCATGGGAATAGAAATGTGATTTTAAAGGAATTGGCCACACCTTGACGATTTATTACTCTATGACACTAGGTGGCTTGAAAGATATCTCTTCGAGTACAGTTCGCCCCAATGTCAGTATCCCAAATAGAATGCATTTCATAAATCAGTGTGAACCTATCCTTTTGCCTTTGCTCTGCCAATAGAATTTGGCACATTTCCTACATGTTATTATTGACACAAATGCAATCTCAATCAAAGTAGAACATTATACACAGCAAGTGAAAATTACTTGCTGGTGTTGTGTAAAATTGTCTTCGGCCAAAGAACATTAAAACAGAATCAGCATAGCCGAAAACAGAGTGTGAAATGATAGAAACTAACTATATTTGGGGAAGTCCACCTTTCTTCACTTGTCAACTCACTTCCAGACATACTCATAGTCGGCTCTGGACTGTCAATATTCTGTTGATTTCATTTATTTAGTTTACATCTAAACAGATAACACTGAATCAACAATTTGACGCCACAATATTGTGTATCCGGAATAAATTTATACCGCTTTTTATACCGAAGTTGGATTTTTCTACAGATACAGGCAACTTTCCCAACTTCGGAAGTAGTGCGCTGGATTCCACTAAAGATGCGCTAAACAACGCATCCATTAGTTTGACAGATAAAACTTCGGAAGAAAGTTCGGTTCGGAAGTCCGGACTTCCGAATTCTAAGTTGGTGCTACGCCGACAATACACGGTTCGAAGCCGCATCTCTCCATCCTCGAATGCGCCCCACGCTCGCCAAGTGGTTTTGCACCTGGTCTGCCCACCTCGCTCGTTGCGCTCCACGCCGTCTCGTACCTGCCGGATCGGAAGCGAACACTATCTTTACAGGGTTGCTGTCCGGCATTCTTGCAACATATCCTGCCCATCGTACCCTTCCGGCTTTAGCTACCTTCTGGATACTGGGTTCGCTGTAGAGCTGGGCGAGCTCATGGTTCATTCTTCGCCGCCACACATCGTCTTCTTGCACACCGCCAAAGATGGTCCTAAGCACCCGTCTCTCGAATACTCCGAGTCCTTGCAAGCTTGCAAGTCCTCCTCGAGCATTGTCCATGTTTCATGTCCGTAAAGGACAACCGGTCTTATTAGGGTCTTGTACATGACACATTTGGTGCGGTGGCGAATCTTTTTTGACCGCAGTTTCTTCTGGAGCCCGTAGTAGGCCCGACTTCCACAGATGATGCGCCTTCGTATTTCACGACTAACTTATTCCTCGACCTCCTCGAAGGCATCCCCGTCTATCGTATCACTGCCAGGCGGGCCCTGTTGCGCTCGGTTCTGCCCACAAGCATGTACTTTGTCTTTGACGCATTCACCACCAATGCAATTTTTGTTGCTACACGTTTCAGGCGGGTGTACAGTTCTGCCACCTTTACAAATGTTCGGCCGACAATGTCCATGTCATCCGCGAAACAAATAAATTGATAGGATCTGTTGAAAACCGTACCCCGGCTGTTACACCCGGCTCTCCGGATGACACCTTCTGTTGAATATTGTTGAACTGAGTTAGATTTCCAACCGGGAAGCACTTTAAGCGCAAATGTCAATATAAATAAGGCTAATTATGTTTTTTGTCTGCACCTACTTAGTAGCACTTTCAGGGCAGCAAACTAGAAATTTTCCCTAAACAATTAGGAAAAAGGGTATGAGCAATAAATAAAACAAAATTCCCATAAACAATTAAGAATTTTTCACAAAACCAAAATAAATAAGCACTTTTAAAAGCAAAAATAACAATTATAGAAGAAGAATTTTCCATAAAGAAATCAAAATGTTCCACGAGAAAAATACAAAATTTTCATAAATAAATCAATATTAGCAATAAACAATCACAAAATATTCCACAAAATGAATATTTTTTTTAGCATTGAGCAATTCGCACAAATTCGTAGGTGGTACAAGCCTGGACTATTGTATGAGAGTAGCATCACTTTCATCCGTTACCACAGATATTGATTTGGGACTAATCACTATCTCTTAGATGGAAGCGATGCACTCTCCAATAGTCCAGATCTGTCCTGGCCACGTCCTTGCGAATGCTTGGGAAGGGAAAATATGGTTAGTCGGACACCTACTTAAGAAAGATGCAGAGAACACTACGACCTCTCATAGGTGCCACGGGAGGATTTTTTTTGGAATTGTTAGTGTGGAAGGTTATAACTGTAGGAATCGTGTTGGTAGAACGTGAAACACAAAAAGAACTATGATAGAAATACAAAGTAGGAAAGGGACGAGCCTGGAATTGAGCTCACGACCTTCTGCTTATAAGGCAGAAGCGGTAGCCACTATACCACCGAGCTCGTCACATATTTAGAATTTTTTTCCCATAAAAAAATTAAAAAAATACAAAATAATCAAAAAAGAGCAATAAAAAAATAAGAAAATTTCCATAAAAAAATACATGAAAACAGATAACACTGAATCAACAATTTGACGCCGCAATACACGGTTCGAGGCCGCATCTCTCCATCCTCGTATGCGCCGCACGATCACCAAGTCGTTTTGCACCTGGTCTGCCCACCTCGCTCGCTGCGCTACACGCCGTCTCGTACCTGCCGGATCGGAAGCGAACACTATCTTTGCAGGGTTGCTGTCCGACATTCTTTCGGATTCTTGGACTTGGATCAGATTTTTATAGTTTTCGGGTTGGATTTGGATTGGATTTCCAATGGATTTGTTATGCTCTACTGGTACGGCTCTTTAGCCCTCGAGGATGCCAGTCCGGAACCCACAAGGGGAATCCGATTAAATCCCCAGGTCACTGGTCTGACCTACGGCGGCCAACGCACAGTGGTTCGCTCCAGAACAAAGGTTGGCCAAAACCTCAAAATGTCTCTAAAAATAGGTTTTATGTTTGTATTGTGGTTTTTTGATGGTCTTTATCACATACAGACTTAAAGATGGGTGTTGGAGCTCTACTTTGGCAATATATAGCCGTGTTTTTGGCATCCCTGGGGTAGTAAATACTTTCATTTTACTGCTAAATTCGCCTTTTGAAAACAGATCGTTTCGCAACAAAGAATATTTCACTTGCTATAAAACTAGTTAGTACGATTCCATTTAATTCCACCACTTGATTGTTACTTTACAGAACCGTATTTCGACTTTAACAATAAGGCCGTCTTCAGTGTCTCTCACTTGACTCAAGTGGTGGAATTAAATGGGATAGTACTAAGCGGTACTAACTCGTTTTATGACAAGTGAAGATATTCCACAAAAACAGCTATTCATAATTTTCTTATCAAAAGACTTATTTGCTGAATACTGTGCTAAGACAAGACAAAACAAATAATTTTATGCTGTGCTAAGACAAAACAAATAATTTTATTCGGAACATCCTCAATTATGGAATATTTTTGACAAAATGTTGTATTTGAATTGAATCAATTAATTTGAATGACAAATGAACAACTTTTATTGCAGCTGTATACTTACATTTGTATTCTTTATAATCTTGATTCGAAACAGGCTTTCTTTTTTGCTCATTTCAAGGTATCTGTCTTTTCTATAATTATGAGCACTAGCAGAATAACTATTTTCACAAATATGAAACAGTTCAGCTTTTCAGTTCAAATCTCAGTACCAACATTCTCTATTGCTGCCAAGAAGAGTGTGTTACAGCTCAAAGGCATCTTTTTGGTCCTCGAGTCCCAGGGTCGTTTTGAGGAAGCGGGGAGGCGTTCGGATCTGGTTAGCGGAATAGAATTGGGGGTTAGCTTTGCGAACCTTTATTACTCACTTACGATTGCGATGTACAGCTGGGAGCCACAGTGTAGTCGGTAACTGGGCTGGCAAGTTTGGCGATGACGGAAATTATGTGAAAAAACAGTGAAAGAGTAGAAACGGTGAATATTGTGGGGAATAAAGTGAGTCGGAAAAAAGCATTCGTATTTTTTGGTTACATTGATGGATAAAGTGGAACGTATGTCTTATTTCATGATAAAAATAATGAAATAAACTAAAATATTTTAAAATGATGATAATTAAAAACATTATAACGTACATATTTGAAATTCAATCGTAGTAGGCATTTGAAATGCCAGCATACTAAGGCTTTGGTCCGATTCGTGAATTAAAATCGAATTAAACTTAAAAGTGACAGTTTGAAAATTTTCAAATAACCCTGCTCGCAGAGCAAGATTACTTTTTATTTATTTATTTATTTTTATTTATTTATTTATTTCGTCAACCGTCGTAGACTAGTACATATAAATATACATGATTTTTTCATTTCTTAATGCTAATATACATAAATTGTGAAGTATTTACCATATATTTATAAGAAAAAAATTAACTAGAGATTAAATAGTACAGATAAAAAATGTTATACCTTTTGTCTTATGTGTTGCGATTTAGAATTCTAATAAAATATGTTTTAAGATTCTGCCGAGACATTGTAAAGTCGATAGCTTCGCAGTGTTGATTGTAAATGTTAATTATTCGATTCAAAGGTCCAAATTTGGCATAATTTGTTCGATGATAGTTTGTTATAAATAAGGTACGATTACGAAGTTGCCTTGAAGGAATATAAAAGTTTAATTTTGATTAGATTTCAGGTGAATCAACACGTTGCAAAACGATATCATTTACGAAGGAACCCATTGCTATTTCACGCCGCTCTTTCAAAGTCTGTATGTCTATAAGCATGCAGCGTACTTTGTATGATAGGAGAGGAAATGATACCCAGCCTTATTTACGAAGAGCAAATAGTAAAAATTGCTTTTGTGCATATTCTAATCTATCTTCGTGCGTGATTGAGAAAGGAGACCATACAATACTGCAGTATTCCATTATTGATCTAACATAAGCTACAGTGTTTTAATTGTATATGGGTCATGAAAGTTATAGCAGAAACGCTTTATGAACTCTAGCATGTTATTAGCCCTGTGAATGATTGTGTTGTAGTGGTCTACGAAAGAAAGTTTAGAGTCTAAGATTACTCCTAAGTCCCTTACTCTTTCACATTTTTCCACATTCTGATTTCCTAATGCGATTGAAATGTTTGGTATTGTTCTTTTTCTGCTAAATGATATTAAGTTGCATTTCTTTACATTCAGTTCTAATAGGCTTTTCTTGCACCATATGTAGAATATGTCTATTTCATTGCGGAATACATTCTAGACCAACATTTGAAAATGGCGTAACAGCCAAAATTTATTCCTTCTTATTCATCGACCACATATATAGCTATGCACGTACACGAAGAATCAGAAAGAATAAATTTTGGCTGTTCCGCCCTTTTCAAATGTTGGTCTAGCATTGATGTCGACTTCATTTCTTATTTCCATAAAGAGCTTCATATCATCGGCATAAATTAACACTTTAATGTTTTTCAGAATGAAGGAAATGTCGTTTACGTACAAGATGAAAAGAAGAGGGCCCAAATGAGAGCCTTGAGGGACTCCCGAAGTGACTTGAATTGGTTTTGATTTGTGTCCATTAAATTTGATAATTTGTTGGCGGTCGGTTAGGTATGATTCAAGCCATTTCAGGAGTCGTGGTTCAATTTTAATTTTGTGTAGTTTAAAAAGCAGCATCGGTATATCAATGCGATCGAATGCCTTGCTAAAGTCCGTATATAGAGCTTCTACATGGTTGCCGTTATCCATTGCATTCAATGAAAAATCGAATTGAAGCAGATTTGTTGAGGTCGAGCGACCTTTAAGGCTCAAGACTCCGTAACTCTGTTTTGAAAATTAATGACGTTATTGCTTGTTAGTATTGGTGAGGCAACTTGTACGAAAAAGTGACGAAAATTTGAGGTGGGTGGAAATGGGGTGGTAAATGCTTGTCTGCTGCTACATAATGTTGCCAGATGCAACAAAATGTTTATTTTTGAGCATTTATGAAATATTTATTATATGGAAACTTATTTTAAATTTCTTCGTACACCACTGGGCTTTCAACATACAGTGTTGGGGAAAGTACAGTAAAACATTTTGATTCTCCGAATATTTACATTTTATCCGATAAAATTTCGTCCACTGAGCAGTCGAGCACACTGAGACAGTTTCCCAAATAAATGTAAGACGAAATTAAGTCTTTTTGCCTTTCTCGTACAACAAAGTTGTACCGAAAGACTATCATTTCACTCCAAATTCGAACTTTTGATAGAAATCCCGGAGACCCATAGTGTTACATACCATTCGACTCAGCTCGATGAGCTGAACAAATGTCTGTCTGTCCGTGTGTGCGTGCGCGTGTGTGTATGTGTGTGCGTGTGTGTGTGCACAAAATGCCATAAAAAACATTAGCCAAATTTTCACATAGAAACTCTTAACCGATTTTCTTGCAACAAGTTGCATCCGACAGAGACTAAAACGCTGTTGATCACTATTGAATTTCATAATAATTGTAAATTGCAAAAAATAGATAATATTAAAATAGTGATGAGACATAGTCACATAGAACAATAATGTGTAATGAAAAATGCCTTGCATCTATGAATATTTTTAAAGTTTATCCGTGGCTTGTACCCATTAAGAGTTTCATCGTACTATAAAGATGCTCGTGTTGCACGCATTTAGGCGTAAGCATGCTCTTCGTTCAGTTTCATAGTACTATGAAATAGTCCGAAAGTCAAAATTCGAACATAGGAAATTCGAGAAACTTTTGGCAGCGCCATCTGTCGTCTGCTAGTGTAAATTTTCTATCATAACATTAGAAGGTGTAACTGTTTTGCCTTTCTTGTACATCATCGAGGTGTAAGTAAAGGCTACATTTATTACCTTTTTACGCGAGAAAGGCGCCATCACCGCTAGGTGGATTAATCTTGGTTTTTTATTCTTCATCCGCAGACTGTTTGTTTGCTGCTGCGTGAGTCTCGTGCCATCCATCCACACTTTCTTGTGCGCAGTGCAAATAGAACAGAATCGAGTTGAATTAGGCTGTGGCACACAGTCTTGAAAGAGATACTGATTTATTAGTTCTAATCTGTAAAATGAGTAAGGAATAACGAAATGTATATTTGCCACCAAAACCGGCTATACGTTGAGAAATTATTCTACGAAAACATTGATTGTGGGGGGAGAAAATAGTAAAAGTATGTGCTGTCGTCTGCTTGGTCGTGGCTGCTGCTGCGGCTGCCGTAGTTTTGTTTTTTTTTTGACTGCATGGTAGGATGAATGGTACGGTAAAATTAAATGTCAACCATTCTCCACCCTGCCAACAGAAGCTAGCATAATCTTTTCTTTTTTTCTGGTTGATTTGATTAATTCGACAAACCGCAGTAATTATTTGATCAAATAAATCTGGCAACGAT
The DNA here is from genome assembly GCF_024139115.2 of Armigeres subalbatus. NCBI lineage: Eukaryota > Metazoa > Arthropoda > Insecta > Diptera > Culicidae > Armigeres > Armigeres subalbatus. The sequence goes on from NC_085141.1 coordinate 272,914,465, forward strand.
GAAATGATGATTCTTTTCTTGTATATGCATAAAGTTGTTTGCGTGTCGACTAGCATATTCGATGTATTGTTTTGATATTTCTAAGTTGCTTTGCCGAGATTTTGAGCGCACTATTTCACCTAATGCGGTAGTGAATTTGGGTGTTCTGAATTTTGCAACATTCACAATACGGCTGCCAAATTTGTCTCTCACTTCAAATTTTTAAAGCAGTTTTCGTTGGGTTTTCGACATGAAGTGAAGAAATTGGTGTTCAAACATCAAAGACAAAAGTGAAAGTTAGGTAGTGAATTATGTTTAGTTGTGATTGAATCAAGAAAACGGCGAGAAAAGAACAAGTGAAAAACTGAGTGCATGTGTATGTGTGTGTCGATCGTTCGGAGTTGGTGTGTGTATAATTAGCATACGAAAATTTGTCTAGGGAAAAAGCAGTTTTAAGCGCTTTTCAGTCAATTAATTGATAATTAATTAGCTAGGTGAGTGAAAAATTCATATGAAAATACCATGAATATACGTTGACAGAGGTAAGTTGGTGAATAGCAGTGAAATATTGAATTTTGGCTAAAATTGCATTAGTATTAGTGCGAATGAGAACAAAATCATCTTCATCATCAAATTGATTACGGTTTATAGAGCCTTAAGGTGAAGCGTTGTGACACTCAAATTGCTATGTGATTGTGTCATAAAAATCATCAACCATGGAATTTGTAGTGGTTGAAACTTCCAATACCAATTCAGTAAGCATACACGTGGGATTCATTTACTTACATTCATTAGCGCTTTGTGATAAAATCATCATACCGCCGCGTAGATTGAACATTGAACTAAGTCAAGACTTACTTTTTTAGTAAGAAGATGGTCAGGTATGTAGGCAATGTATGAATTAAATTTATCTGTGCAAATCGGGGTGGGTGGGGTGGTTGATTGTTTGACTGTGTTGGTAAGCCGCAAGGCAGCCATTCTGAATGACATGTCATGAAGCCTTAAAAAAGCCGTGTTGTGTGTCAGTTACTCTGTTTTTGATTTGTAAAAATAGCTTCTCGTTGACAATTGCCTCGAAAAGTTTTGGAATGCAAGAGATAAGGGCTATGCCACGATAATTACGTACGTCTGATTTTCGACCAGATTTAAATATTGGTACTAGAAAAGAGCTTTTCCATATTTTTGGGAAGATTCCAGATTCCAGAGACTTATTGAAAAGCCAATATAGAGGAGTAGTGAGTTCTTTTGCTAATTTTTTAATAAATACTGGTGGAATCGTGTCAGGGCCAGGTCCCTTTGAAGCATCCAAGTTCATTAGAGCGTCGAAAATTTCCTGGACTTGAATTTGATTTACACCAACATCTCTGAAAAATTCTGGATAAAACGCAAAATAATCGCGATAGCGATCTTCTTCCGAAAATGTAGTATAGATGTCTTGGAAAAAATTGGCAAATAAATTACAGTTTTTTTCCGAGCTATCGCCAACATTTTCGTCGAGGTGCATTACAGATGGAAAATTGTCTGATTTTAATTTTGTTTTTACGTAATTGAAAAAGTTCTTTGGACAGGACTTTATTTCAAGCTCAATTTTTGAATTATATTTTTCAAGTGCATTACTGATGGCTAGATTCAGTTGGTCGCAGATTTCCAAATATTTCGCTAAGTTTTGATCACTCTCTTCTTTCTTATAGATTTTATGTGCTTTTTGTTTGCGATGTTTGCGATGCACCTGTTTTTAACATCAGTATTATCATCGATTGCGAGAGAGTAGAATTTGGCGGGCAACTTTTTCGCGTAACGTAGGGTAAATGATATATTTTGGTCATGTACATATTTTGGACAAGCCTGAGCTTCTTGGATCAATTTTAGATAATGTATAGGAAAATTTTTATCGAAAGTATGATCATTGCATACTTTTACCTTTACTTAATATTTGATTTGTGAATTCTCATCAGGAGCCGCTAGTGTTGAGGTAAAAGTATGCAATGATCATACTTTCGATAAAAATTTTCCTACACATTATCTAAAAATGATCGAAGAAGCTCAGGCTTGTCCAAAATATGTACATGTCCAAAATATATCATTTACCCTATTTATCTTTAAAATTATCTAAAATGTAAAGCTATCTACCAAAGTGCCTGCTGGACGCCAGTATGCAGGAGAACATGCATTATAGGACTCTTCGTAACATGCCCCTGAAACACGTTTAAATTGGTTCAAACGGCAATCTTGAGGTCCTGCGGCCAAAGTTCGATTGTAATTGAGATACTAACATATTCCAATCGCTTAACATGAACTTGAGACGGATGAAAAATGAGTGATTAAAATGAAGTTATGTTTTTATTCATCAAACATTTATTGGTCACCCCATGTACAGTACATGGATGAACCATTAATTGCCAACTTTCAGGCTGTTTTCAATGATATCGATAAGATTGCAAAACAATGTTAATTTCTGCTTTAATCTATGTCAGTTAAGCAAATAAATGCATTTAAATGAATGTGGATACGTGTAGGTAAGTCATACCATTGAGATCTGTAGGTGGCCCTTTTTAAATTAGGAGAAAATGACTCTGTCCAAAATATATGTATTTGCCATGTCGAAATTATATATTTGATGTCCAAAAAGAAAATATTTCAGTTCGCAGTATATCACAGGTTACACCTAGTAAACGTAATTTACTCAAAAATTGGGCAATGGAGACACAAGACTAATCATAAGTTATGTATTTGGATGAATCTAGTGGTTTTCAATGGTTTTATACTATTCAATCTCGATATATTTTCTAATGAATGTCCTGCGCTTGTCCAAGATACATCATTTACCCTAGTGTTCTAATTTTCTGCAGGAACTTTTACTACTCAGCGTTTTCCGAGGTATGTTCTACTGAAGGAGACTTCTCCCTTAAAACACACAATGCCATTAGTAGCCAATAAGCATACTTTAACAAGTTTTCCGAACTAGAATAATTCCATTCGTTTTGCCAAAATCTCACTAACAACAAAACTAGCCCGTACTGCATTTTCCAGCTTTGTGTTTGGCAGAGTGAAGAGATTGTTGCTTCAATAATCCACTGTTCCACCGATTGTTTGAATTAATTATGGAAATTGAATGAAATAAGCAGCTTATCTTTGAAGCTCTTTAAACATTACTTTCTATCTCGATTGCAAGACCTTATTTTTCAAAACCAGTGAGGCTGATACAAATGTTTAAGAGCAATTTTGTCTCCCCCCCCCCTCGGATTTTTATTGACTAAAAATAATTTTTATAGGGGGCAATAAAATAAAATTCGCATAAATTTGAGGATTTTCAAAACATTCTTTAACATCCCGAGGAGTTTTTTGTTTTTTTTTTTTCATTTTAATATTATTTTTTTTATTATGTCACCCCCTCCCCCCCTTTGACCTTTCGGAGACCAGTAGGACATAATCCCAAGTAGCACACGCAACATCTTCCAGAAAGCACCTTGTTTCTATTCAATTTCATTAAAGGCATTGGGAAATCATCAAAGCACGAAAAAGTTGCATCAAGATGTCAAAAACGTTCGACTTGTGATCAATGTTTCATTAACATTGCAATGCAGTACGTGTTTGACGTTTGGAAACAAACAACCAAAGAATACTGCACTTTATGTTGCAAACACGAAACAAAATCATCAAGTTGCATATTTTTTACCATGTAGCTTCAATGCGTCTTTCAAAATTTGTTTGTTTGTTTAAATTATGTTCGTTCAACGTTTTGACAACTCACAATTTTTTCCGGTGATGATGCAATCTAGTAACAGAAAACTCGAGTACAAAACTTCACAATCGTATGGTTTTTATGTTGAGTCAACATGCAGTCTCTTCGTGTTGGTAGAGTGAAGGACTATCAATCACAAGATCCATAAATCGAATCCAGTTTTATATTTTTATTTTATTTTTTTCCACTGTAGTATTTTGCAACATTATTGCAATTTTACTGCAATCGAAGGATGTTTCCGTAGGCTCCACCTCTTGCGCTTTTTAGATTGCAAGAGAGTTATATTCGATGGCACATACGCAAAGACTATTTCTTTCCAAAAGGTAAATAATATCCAGCTCTTTATACACCTGGTACAATTCGTGATTCATGCGGCGCCGCCAGATACCGTTCTCCTGATTACCGCCGAGTATTGTCCGCAGCACCTTACGCTCAAACACTCCGAAAGCTCTCCGATCAGTCTCCTTTAACGTCCATGTTTCATGGCCGTATAAAGCCACCCGAATAATCAGAGTAGTATACAGCGCGAGCTTTGTTTTCGTTTGCAGACTAGGGGACTTAAGCTGGTTACAAAGTCCGTAATAAGCCCTATTTGCAGCTGCAATACGCCTTTTCACCTCGCGGGTAACATCATTATCGCACGTCACTAATGTTCCAAGATACACAAATTCTTCTACCACTTCAAATTTTCACCATCCAGCACCATTTCGCTACCACCATCACTAATGAAACCACGTTGATTGCCAGCGACCATGTACTTCGTTTTGCTGGTATCGATCGTGAGTCCAATCCTTGCTGTCTCCTTCTTAAAAGGCACAAAAGCCTCTTCCACGGCACGGCGATCAATTCCGATAATATCGATATCGTCCGCAAATCCCAGGAGCATATGCGATTTTGTGATAATGGTACCGCTTCTTTGCACACCAGCTCTCTTAATCGCTCCCTCGAGCGCTATATTGAACAGTAGATTCGAGAGTGCATCACCCTGCTTTAATCCATCTAAGGTAACAAATGACGTCGATATTTCATCCGCAACCCTTACACTTGATTTCGATCCGTCCAACGTTATACGAATCAGCCGTATCAGTTTCGCCGGAAAACCATGATCAAGCATAATTTGCCATAATTCATTCCGTTTCACTGAATCGTACGCCGCCTTGAAATCAATAAACAGATGATGTGTCAGCAAGTTGTACTCCCGGAATTTATCAAGGATTTGTCTCAGGGTAAACATTTGATCCGTCGTTGATCGACCCTCACGAAAACCTGCTTGGTATTCGCCGACGAAGGACTCTTCAAGCGGTCTCAATCTGTTGAACAGTATACGGGACATACTTTTGTACGCCGAATTAAGGAAAGTTATTCCTCTCCTCTGTAATTGGCGCACTCCAGTCTGTGCCCATTCTTAAAGAGAGGGCAAATGAGGCCGTCCAACTTCCCATATTTTCGACATAATATGATGCATAACTTCATAAAGCTGCTCACTGCCATGTTTGAGAAGTTCAGCCGGGAGCTGGTCCTTAACCGCAGCCTTATCGTTTTTCAGCTCTTTAACAGCTCTTTTGACCTCATCTAGTGTAGGTGACTCCACAGCTTGTCCATCGTCGATAATATTTAGTCTATTCACCGATGCATCGTCACTTCCACTATTCAACAAAGTCTCGAAGTGTTGCTTCCTCCTGGCAGCCACTTCGGTTTTGTCGGTCAGCAAATTCCCTTGTTAATCGTTGCACATGACGGGAGATGGCGCTGTCTTTCTTCGGACGACATTGGCAGACTCATAGAACTTCCGCATATCGTTCTGTTCCATTTTTCCTTGCGCCTCGCTAATCACTTGTTCTTTATATTCTTTCTTCTTCCTGCGGTGGGTTCGTTTTTCGGCTGCTCTTGCTCCTTTATACCGATCTCTATTCGATCGGGTACCCAACACCAACATCCGGCTTCTGGCAACGTTCTTCTCGTCTGTCACTCTCTGACACTCCACATCGAACCAACCCGTCCTGGGTCACCTCTGTGCAGTGCCTACCACTTCTCGTGCTGTTGTGCTCATCGCTCCATGGATCGACTCCCATAGATCGTTGATGTTGTCGCTAACGTTGATTGCACTTATCCGTTCGTCGAGCTTCTGGCGGTACTCAGCCGATACTCCTTCCGCCGACAATCGCTGGATATTGTAACGCATCGTTCGCTGTGATCTTTCGCTCGATACAGTTGACAACCGTGATCGAATTTTACTGACAACGAGGTAGTGATCAGAGTCAATGTTCGAACCTCTGAATGTCCGTACATCGATAACATCCGGGAAATGGCGCCCATCCACCAAAACATGGTCTATCTGGTTGCAAGTTTCATCATTTGGGTGTCTCCAAATGGTTTCGGATATTCTTTCGTGCAAAGTAGGTGCTACTGATGGCCATCCCTCTGGTAGCAGCGAAATTTACTAGCCGTAGGTTGTTGTCATTGGTAGCGGAGTGAAGGCTCTCCTACCGATTATGGGACGGAAAAGTCCTCTACCGACCTGAGCGTTAGCGTCTCCGATAATAATTTTCACGTCATGCTTTGGGCACTCTCCATAGGCTTTATCAAGACATTCATAAAACGTGTCCTTCACATCGTCGGATTTATCGTTTGTCGGTGCGTAAACGTTGATTAGGCTGTAATTGAATAATTTGCCCCGTATCCTCAACACACAGATTCGTTCGCTAATGGGTTTCCACCGCATCACTCGCTTCACCTGCTTGCCCTTCACTACGAAACCAACTCCATGCTCTGCTTTCCGCCGCCGCGAGTGATGCCAAGGACAGAGTTTAAAAAAAATCCATTCCTCCACTATTCTATCAATATTAAAGTGTTATTAAAGTCTTTTCAAAGAGCGGTAAATGAATGATTAGCTAATTTGAAGAATTTTGGAAGGGATTCGGGTGACATGGTCCATTTTGTAAATCTACAATTAAGAAATGATCAAAATCTGCAGTAATGTGATTTCAACAGATTCGTACCCGTTGAGATTTTTTTCTCTTACAAGGAGCAATTTTTCAGCAGCTATTTTGCACTGAACAACGAGTTTAGTGGAGAACCGGGCAAATAGACTATTTCTAAGTGATGTTACGTTCAAAGATCAACGCAATAAATTTTGCGATATTCTATCATTATTTGAGTAATGTTTGAGTTTTTTTCAGCTGCGGAAAATAAATGGCGGAATTTGGGTAAATAGGCTCATTTTATTAATCAGCAATCTGGAAATAATTTTAATCTGCCTGTCTGGACGATTCTTGAACAGAATTTAACAAGTTGAGTTTGTTTTACACTCATTAAATAATTTCCCAGCATCTAAATTACGTGCTCGAGCCCTCGTTAGCCGTGTGGTAAGAAACGCGAACGTCGAAAGTGACAACAGGTCAAAAGGAGCAAAATGTCGAAAGGAACAAAAGGTCGAAAGTGTCTTCTTGCTTCCTTTTTCTCATTCCATCATACTTCTTCCTTCTTACATTTTCCTTCTTCCTGTGTTCTCTTCCCTTCTTCTTTCTTTTTACACCATCATACTTCTTTCTTCTTCCTGAAAATCTTCCCTCTTGCTTCCATTTTCTTTCTTTCTTATTCTGTCTTCCTTCTTGCATATTCCTTCTCCTGATCCTTTTTCCATCACCCTTCTTCCATATTTTGCCTTTTCCTTCTCCTTTCTTCCTACTTTCTTTTTTTTTGCATATTTTTTCGTCCTTCTTACTTTTTTCCTCGTCCTTCTTAATTTACCTTTAGTCCTTTCGATCTTTTGTCCCTGTTGACGTTTTGTCTTATTTGTCATTTGCTTTTTCGACCTTTTGTCATAGATTCACATTTGTGTTTTATTTTTACGAGCGGCAAATAAGTTTCTGCGTTGATTATTTAGCTAACTAGCTAAATATTTTGAGAAAATTATTTAAGTTCTTTTAGGGGAAAGTATTCACCTGTCATAAGACGAGTTTAGTACTTTACATTTGAACCGTTTGTTTGAGAAACTGCATATGTAACATTTTTGGCCAAAATGAGATTTTTATATATTCTGAATCCTCGTCCAAAAATACGTATTCTGGCAAAAATACGAAAAAAAAATTTTTGTTCAGGAATGTATGATTTTTTATTCGTTTGTTTGAGAAACTACATAAGTCCACGCACTTTGAAGAGCAATTGTGGACAACTGTTTATAGTTTTTGCACTGGAAATGCCCCAGGGTGTTGAGTTTTGCCAAAAACTATTGATCTGTATCGAAGAAATCGAAAGATTCGGTGCAAGTTTGTTGAAAAACAGTTTTTTGTTGTTTTCTCGAAATAGTGTAAAATGGACTTATGCAGTTTCTCAAACAAATGATTCTTTTATTTCCAACACGTTTAGATTACAACTTTTCAGATACGTATTTTGATATCAACTGTGAGGCCGTCTTCAGTGTCTCGTACTTGACTGACGTTAAGTACTAAGCTCGTCTTATGACAGGTAAGTGACCATGCAAACTTGGTCTCGCCCAAAATCAAAAAGTTTGCAAAAAAATGTCTGTGTGTATTTACAATGTAGGTTTTGACGTTTGCTCTGCGAATCGATTTTATTGGAAACCTCTTTTTCAAAAGAGCAAATGCAGAAATGTGTATTTCAATTGAACTGGATCCCACATAGAACCACCACAGAAACGTTTCTTGTTCTTAAAAACCTGCGCATAACAAATTTGATACCAGTTGCTTGATTAGTTCCTGAGTTATGCAGAAATTTCTGTTACATTTATATGGAAGCCCCCTCCTTCCAGAAGAGAAGGGGCCCACCGCAGTCAACCGATTTTCACGGTGTGAACGATGGATGGTTCTCTAAGCAGCTCATTCAACTCGTGGTTCATTCGCCTCCTCTGCGTACCGTCCGCCATCTGCACCCCACCATAGATAGTACGCAGCACTTTCCTTTCAAAAACTCCACAAGCATCGTCCAGGTCTCGTGTCCGTAGAGGACTACCGGTCTAATAAGCGTTTTGTAGATTGTCAGTTTGGTACGGCGGCGAACTCTATTCGATCGGAGCGTCTTGCGGAGTCCAAAGTACGTATGATTTCCTGTCATGATGCGTCTTCGAATTTCACTGCTGGTATCGTTATCGGAGGTCACCACCAATACAAACTCGTGGTGGGTGGCTCACATTGTCCTCGCTTGAACCTCTTCCTATCATGTACTTCGTGTCAATCTCTGCTATTCGTATTACCTCTTCCAAAGCGATGTTGAATAGCAGACACGAAAGACCATCACCTTGCCGTAACCCTCTGAGCGTTTCGAAAGGACTCAAGAATGTCCCTGAAACTCGAACTACGCACATCACCCGATCCATCGTCGCTTTGATCAACCATGTCAGTTTTCCGGAAAACCGTGTTCGTGTGCATTAGCTGCCATAGCTGGTCCCGATCGATTGTATCATATGCGGCTTTGAAGTCGATGAATAGATGATGTGTGGGAACGTTGTATTCCCGGAATTTCTGCAGTACTTGGCGAATGCCGAACACCTGGTCTGTGGTGGAGCGTTCGCCCATAAAACCCGCCTGGTACTGCCCCACAAACTCCCTTGCAATTGGTGCTAGTCGACAGCATAAAATTTGGGAGAGTACCTTGAAGGCGGCGTTCAGCAATGTGATTGCGCGGTAGTTGGTACAATCCAGCTTATCGTCCTTTTGGTAGATGGGACACACGACACCTTCCATTCACTCCTGCGGCAAAACTTCCTCCTTCCAAATCTTGGTAATGACCCAGTGCAGCGCTCTAGCCAGTGCCTCACCACCGTGTTTAAATAGCTCTCCTGGTAGTTGGTCAACCCCAGGGGCTTTGTTGTTTTTTAGCCGGCCAATCTCCTCCTGGAACTCATGGAGATCCGGAGCCGGTAAAATTATGTCCTGCGCACGATCTCCCAAGTCCATCACCATACCGTCATCTTCTTCTGCCACATCACCATTCAGGTGTTCCTCGTAGTTCTGCCGCCACCTTTGGATCATCTCACGCTCGTTCGTAAGAAGGTTCCCGTTTATGTTCTTACACATATCAGGCTGTGGCACGTGCCCCTTACGTGAACGGTTCAACTTAGAACAACGGTAGAACTTTCGTGTGTTATTAGCGCGATACAGTTGCTCCGTCTCCTCACGGTTTCGATCTTTCTGCTAGCGCTTTTTCCTCCGTAAAATCGAGTTTGTCTGCTCCGCCCCCGTTTATATCGTGCCTCGTTCGCCCTAGTGCGGTGTTGCAGCAATCTCGCCCATGCTGCATTCTTCTCTTCCACTAACTGCTCACATTCGCCGTCATACCAGTCGTTTCTCTGATCCGGGGGCACCGTGCCAAGTGTAGCGGATGTGGTGCTACCAATGGCGGATCGAATATCTCTCCAGCCATCTTCAAGATATTCTGCGATGAGGTGAACCGGTCAAGGGCCGAAAACCTCATTAATAAAGACAATAAAAAAAATAATAAAAGATATTCTGGGCCTAGCTGCTCTTTCGTATGAAGTCCCTTTTCCAGTTGCTGCGCGTATCCTTGGGCTAGTATACCGTCTTGTAGCCGTCCAATATTAAGCCGCGGCGTCCGACTTCGGCGCATGTTGTACACCGTCGAGAGTTTTGAGCGCAGGCATATCTACTGCAACGAGCTGGTGGTCGGGTTGAATATTCGCACTGCGGTAAGTGCGGATGTTCGTGATGTCGGAGAAGAATTTACCGTCGATTAAAACGTGGTCGATTTGGTTTTCCGTTTCTTGGTTAGGTGATCTCCATGTGGCCTTGTGGATATATTTGCGGGGAAAGAAGGTGCTTCGGACTACCATTCCGCGGGAGGCTGCGAAGTTTATTCATCGTTGCCTGTTATCGTGCAACGATGAATACGAACGTGCCTGTTGTCCGATGACCGGTCTATACATTTCCTCCCTCTCTACCTGTGCGTTCATGTCACCGATGACGATTTTGACGTCCCGCAATGGGCATCCATCGTATGTCTGCTCCAGCTGTGCGTAAAACGCTTCTTTCTCGTCGTCGGTTCTCCCTACGTGTATGGGCAGTGCACGTTGATGATGCTACAGTTGAAGAAACGGCCTTTTATCCTCTGCTGCACATCCTTGCGTTGATTGGCTGCCACCCAATCACACGTTGGCGCATCTTACCCAGCACTATGAAGCCGGTTCCCACCTCGTTGGTGGTGCCACAGCTTTGGTAGAAGGTAGCCTCTCGATGCCCGCTTTTCCACACTTTCCGTCCTGTCCAGAAAATCTGCTGCAGCGCCACGACGTCGAAGTTGCTGGGATGTAATTCATCGTAGATCATCCTGTCGCAACTTGCGAAACCTAGCGACTTGCAGTTCCATGTTCCAAGCTTCCAATCGTGATCCGCTATCCGTATGGAGCCGTATTATCAGTTATATTGTTCGTAATTATTGGTTTTCCAGGCGGCTTATTGGGCCTGCGCAAACCTCCTGTCTTGTCGGAGGGCCGTCGTGTCAGGTCTGTTTTGTATCCCACCTGACACCAGGACTTGGGCTTGTGCGCTTTGAGTGGCACACGGTCGCTTTGGTGGGGCCTACTTGCGGATACATGCAGCTTTTTATAGGAATTTAACAGGGCCCACCACATCTTAGGCGAGCACCACAACTCGTAGATGGCCTGGGGAGGGATCGTCAAGCCCTTAGACATAGTCCCTGTTGCCCTTCCCTCCTCCCCTACTGTTGAGCCTATGCAACATGGCAGATTTCGGTGAGCTCAGGACCGAGAATGATACTCCATTTGGCGTAGCCTCCGTTGACCTGCTCATTGAGGAGGAGCTGTTAGTATATCAAAAAGCACAGTCCCACAGTACAAAAACTAATAATATGAACAATATGGAGGGATTAAAATTAGCGCAAAAACAAAATACAATGAAATCATTATCAAAATTCAACAATACCTACTTGATGCAATATGAAAAGAAATATTCATCGATAATGCATGAGTCTATTTGGTTATAGTTTCCACATTCTCAACCACCAGCATCATTATGTACAGGAGGATGTGATATTTTTGACCAGAACCTGATAACAACGGCAAACCATTAGCTTCGACGCCGAATTTAATCCACCAATAAATAAATCTGTGGCAGTTTTGTGCAACAATACGAACCCATTCTCGCGCCAACCACCCATTACCAACTAAATCAGAATTAAAATCGTCAGTTCTGTGGCGTGGAGAAACAGTTCAGGTCATGTTTGGTCAAAAACACACCATTAGGGTGATCCACTTCAGCAAGCTTTCAGGAACCATGTGACCATGGATACTAATTCCTATACAGATCAATGCAAACTACGCCATTTCTTCTCGCCTTCTAGAATGTAATACCCTAATGCACATTCGTTCCGAAATCCTGCTAACTGTGGAGCACCGACTGCGCCCGCACTTCCTCACATGAACTCACCGAAGCCGACAGGTTCAGGATTTAAATTAAATTTATTGGCACGATTCCCTGATTGCGGTGAAAAGTTCCCAACCGCACTCGTTAGATTGCCGGCCACCACCCAGTCGTACCCATCCTGTCGTACTGATTGGGAAAACGGAAACTCTCTAAAACATCCACCTGCTCTCGGCGCTGATGCTGAAAACAACCGAACTCTTGGTCGGCGGTGGCGAAACCAAATTGACTGACACGATTCGGGGTAATCGTGATTTCCTGTTCAATCGACTAATCAATAGCTTCGATGTCCGCAGTGTCCGATAGTTTCGAAGCTCTCACCCGGTGCGCGTCGTCCCTCCAATTGCCGTTCCATGTTGCTGGGCAGGATAGGTCCAAAACTCGCCATTTGTGGTCACTACCGCAGCAGCACTCTGCACACGGATGAGGATTTGCTAGCTGGTGGATGTTTTGGCACGGAGTGATAGACAGCCGGACAAAGCTGTAAACCGCAATGTGTGTTAAGCCGAAGTTTGCATCGCGGAACGGCGAGAATGGATAGATGGTGGGCATACATTTTTCATTGATGAATGATCGGTACATAGTTTTAGTGTAGGTCCTATATTCAGAACTGTTGAGGATTGAATTTAAAATCTATTGGCGCTTATTCAAATCCGACTGCTCTTTATTGCCAAGACATTTTAACAAACTTCTCGTAGACGAGAATCAGACCTCTTACCTCTTACCTCTTCAAAATCAATTAAATTTCTTGCTATTCCACTTTTAAGTTCAATTCAAAGCACAAAAGCATCTTCAGTTCACATTATGCACATGCCAATAGGTTAAGTGCGATAATGCTTCGCTCTTTTGTTCCCCGCAAGTGCTCCTACCTTAGAATGCTTTCTGTTTCCAGACCTCAGTGGGCAAATGGTGCACACGTTTCACATATTTCAAGAACAATTCAATCCGCACTCCATTTAGAAACAAATGGAATTTGAAAGGGCACTTCTCGATCACATTCATGAAGAGTATTATTTCTTGTTCGATTGCAGGATTCATTGCTGTGGGACACGCAAAATGAATATCCGAAACGAAATCACACCACCTCTCCTTGTCCGAACCGTATAACCAATTATCGGAGTAGTGCAACACCCTGCAATTAGTGTTTCTATGTAGAGTGGAAGAGAAGCAGCAGCAGCAGCACAATCCATGAACTACTGTTGCACCATAGAGTAGGTAACTTTCCCATCACAGCCAGAACCAATCAGATAACGGGGTGGTGACGACGACGACGACGACGATGGCGGAAAGCCGGAAACAAATGAAGCTCATTTCTCGGATCTTGGTCGTATAAAATTATCTGCTGCTAATAAATTAGCCACCATAAATTGCTTTTCCGGAAGGGCGCCTCACCAGAGCCGGTGCTCTTCGGTGAGTCATTTGCTAGTGATATCTCTGGTGCTGAACGATGGCAAGTGGAATCGAAACGAAATTTATCGAAAAGGCACAGTGTCCCATTCGACTAGAGTTGCCATTTGTTTCGATAGACTTCCAGGAATAATGAGCGGAGGGATCAAATGGAAAGCAAATTGAAAAGCCATTCGAAATATTGCTTGGCGGTTGAAATTGATTTCCATACTAAGTTGAAACGTTCCCGGAGGTCGATGTGAACTGAAGAGCGTGCGAGGCATTGACTGTGTTTGGATGAACTGTTTGGGTTTAAGGCTATGTTTAATGTTACGATACCAAACTATATACTATGTTTACAATTTTTCGTGCAACCTAGTGATGTTTAGTTTTCAGGTAAAAGATCTAGATAGTTTTCTTGCTTATGAACAGTGCTGTAATAATAATTTCAATATGAATAAAAGGTTTTGTCTTTTTTTAAATTTATATAAATAATTTGTTCTTGATTGAGTTTGTAAGCACAATTTGAAATAGAAACAACTATGGAATTGTATCTATCGATTTATTGTACAACTTCGCATTAAATACTTCAATATCTAGGGTGCGAGAGAGAAAACTCGACAAAAATGCCAATATAATTTATAAAATGTCAATAGAAGTTGTTGGTGAATATTTGCTTTCAAGCGCATGCTGCAGCATTTGAAATAATTTCATATTATACAAATTTGTGAAATTAATGAAGTGCTATAAAATCATCACTCAGTCTATGTTAAAAAAAAGTAGAAGGTTGTATCCGAGACACGACCGCCAATTGGACGTAGGATTACGTGATGTGTAGAAGATTTTATTTTGAAATTCTGAAAATGTTCCTTGGTGCTGATTTTCAAAGATGGGGCTGTAAATTCAATCTGGGTTGAAATATCCTCGGTATGTCGCATATCCTGGAAATAAATGGGCGAAAACCCGATTGTTACTATAAACTCATTTCGGTTTATAACTATAAGCACAGTATTAAAGAAACAGAAGATCGATTAACAACAGCCTTAACAACAACTTCCTCCATGAATATTTAGTGGCCCTGAAAAGGGCCGTTTGTTTATATTTGCTTGAAGCCTTTTAAAGTGATGTACGCCGTGGTCCCGATGAGTGTTAAAGGCTGTATCAATGCACTGTTGGGCTGAATCTGTAGAAAACGAATAAAAGAACAAAACGGAAAGAATGTTTCATATTAAATACATTATGATCTAAACATAAACAAATACTCAAGCATTATTTTCAGGAGCAATTATCTATTTTTGCTACGGACTGTACGGCTGATGTCAATGATTGGTCATTCAGGTTGAAATCGAACGTTTTGGCAGATGAACTAGCGGAACAACGACGATCAGTGACGTTAATCCACTTCACTGGGATGGCATTGGTTCTAGAATAAAATAACATAACTGATGAAGAGAACTATGTTTAATTCTAAATCATTAGTTTTACCTCGGGACACGCAAGAATCGACAAAATAGGCCGGAAGATTAATCCTTATTGACAGACAGATATACATAATTGACAGATGCATTCGCATTTAAAATGACTGTATGAAGTACAATAAGACATGTAAAAACATAAAAGATTAAATGAAAAAATATGGCCAAGCGTTCTATGAACAATAACAGCATCTTCTTCTTCTTCTTGGCATTACATCCCCACAATGGGACAGAGCCGCAGAGCAGCTTAGTGTTCGTTCATTAAGCACTTCCACAGTTATTAACCGCGAGGTTTCTAAGCCAGGTTACCATTTTTGCATTCGTATATCATGAGGCTAGCACGATGATACTTTTATGCCCAGGGAAGTCGAGACAATTTCCAATCCGAAAATTGCCTAGACCGGCACCGGGAATCGAACCCAGCCACCCTCAGCATGGTCTTGCTTTGTAGCCGCGCGTCTTACCGTCTAACCGTCTAATAATAACTTCCAACCTCGAGTTTAGCGCCCTTCGCCAGCGTCCCAACCGGTAACCGACGACGTACTACCTTTGGCCGCTTTCAACTCGGCTCGATAACTCCGTGCCCGATCAGCGTCCGTCCTTGGAAGCTTTGAGAGTGCGTCCGATTGTTGATCCCTTTCACGCTTCCTGGAATCGCGTTTATACTTCGCTGCCAAATATTGCGACATCGCACTGTATTCACTAGTATCGAATAAACTTCTTCTAAGCACAACTAATGTTTCTCAGTTCACCGATGTGATACGAGACACTAACTGTTTATCGAAAAAAATCTGAAAATTGCATGAAAAATGTTAATGAGAAAATGTTTATTCCAAGAATTACCCTGTTTAGTAGGTGCTGGGATCAAAGATGATATTCGATTGAAAATTTACTCTTCTGTTAGCAATTTTCATATTTATTTAAATACGGCGTTGTTCTGTTGCTCTCAAGCAATTATGAATTGCACTTTGAAGAAAATTCGTCTCAACTCAAACTTCTCCCATGTAATATCAATTTGTTTTCCACAATACGCCTATCCAATCACAAGCAGCAACAAAGCTTATGATATGTACATTGAAAAATATTTGTCTCGGCTCAATCTTCTCTCGTGGGAAATTATGATTCTGAAAAAAAAACCATTTGTTTTCAGTAATGCACCTTCCCAATCACAAGCAGCGACAAAACCGAAGCAGAATCTAGAGAAAATTTCATTTCATTGCTACTGACCCCAATGTCAGCCACTCGATAAGTTACCGCTAAAACGCGATAAGACACCATCCATGCGAATCAATTTTCGCAGCATCCCTCTCCGAAGAGCGCTTGCGCTGCTGCCGACGCCAAGCGATAATAATTTGCACCTTGAAGAAATAGAAGAAGAAGAAGAAGAAGAAGAGCCCCTGGTTATGTACGAAAGCACTAGCATCGAACGAAAGAAAGGCGGAGCAAGCAAGCCGATGCCAATGATACGGCTCCCAAAGGGGTGGGGCATCGGACTCAATGCAAACGTATTCTGGCCAGCCGAAGTCTGGTTTTCTCGGAAAATCGGCAGGACAATTACATCGCAGCGCCAACAAGACATCACTGACGGTGGAAAGGCGGAGGACAAGGCGTCGAGCATTATAAACAGCCTTGTAAACGACATTTCGGAGGGTACTAAAGTCGTCACCAAGTAAGTCAGCTCCTAGTGAATGAACGAGGAAGTAGCTTCATTTAAAACGGCCCTTATCAGGGCCACAGTCTCACTCAAAGAGGAGCAATAATAAACAGCAAGTATACCGAAATCAGAATCTTGGGAAAATCTCATTTGACTGCTAACGCAACTGAGCGATTCCAAGCAACAGCATCAAAATTTAAGAAAATTTTTAATTCATGATTTTCTATTGAGTTGAAACTTTGCACAGTTTTTCAATTTCATCTAAATCGTCATTTTTCGATATCAAATCTTCATATTGAGTCACGACTAACTTTTCAAAAGGGTGTATGTAAAAATGGTTCAAAAATATTTAAAAGCTGCACAGCAAAAACGGAATGTTCGATTGTTATGATTTTTTCAGCAAAGTTAGACAACTAAATGGTGATTCTTAAGAAAATGTGCACAGTAAAAAAAAAAATTTTTGCCTTCAAAAATATCATTTTGTCACAAAACTCAAATATCTCAAAACCCTATCTTTTTCGAACGTAATTTTTTTAGGGAAAACGGTCCATTATATTAGCTATCTACCATAAAAATTTGGTGATGGTAAACTAATAAACAAAAAAGTTATGACATTTCAAACATTTCACAATTTTCACATATAGTAAACAAAAAAAAAATTCCGTGTATTTTTTTTTCAAGAATCGCAGTTTGATGCTGATTTTATTGTTAAGGGCCTTGCGTGAGTTAAACAAGTTGTTTGTATGATATTCCATATTTATGTATTCATCGATATTATGTATATTACATGTATAAATATTATATGTATAAATAAATTAAAATGAATTAATATTATCCTAAGTATTAAATTAAATGTGGCAGTTACACAATGTTTGTATTTTTGGGTTTGAATTTTGGTATGGGTTATGATATCATGAAAACAGTTTATTAATACTTATTTTTTATTTATTTTTATTCATTTTAAAATATCGAACACTTTTGAATTATTATCAGCACAGTTTGAGTATAGTTTTGCTTTAATTTTATTTTCCGACAATGGAATGAAACAGTGAAATTTTTGGGTTCCTTGGATCGTTTTCGCGTTATTAAATTGCTCGCTGAGCTCTGAAGCCTTTATTTCGTACTCTTCAGTAGTAGTAAAACAAAATGATAATTTGGTTAAATCTTTTCTTTTCTACGATTTGCCCAATCAAAAAGTTCTTTCGCAGTTTTAATTGGATGCTCACGTTCTTTGGCTAAACTTGCTCTTGTGGCCATGCGCTTTATTGTTCCTCCAATAGCATCACAAGGACCTTTGCCATGTGATGTAGCAAAAATGCCATTCTGCATAAATTCCGTACATTGATTTAAATTGACATAGGCTCGAAAAATTCTTACGATTTTTGTACTGCGACGCTGCTCCATCAGACATGAAATATATCTTTTTGACTTCTTTATGCTTATCAACGCGTAAAAATTCCTGAATTGGAAAGAAGCTTACATTGCCTTGGCCGAAGGCTTGCAAATGAGGAAAACCTATTTTAATATTATCGTGAATTTCTTTGAAGCGTGTGTACGCTTCTTTCAAAGTCGTCATCATTAATCGTTTTTGGATTGCTTGACGCTTTCCATCTTTTTACTGATACATAATCTTTTGACCAGGCATAGCTCGACTTACTTCATCATCTTCAAAATATTGAACTACTATTTCTTTTGTCTCATCTGTTAATGCAGTACTAGACCTAGTATTTTTGGTTGAAAGACAGTTATTCTTCAATTGTTTTGCCTCTTTTACTGTATTTCTATTGGTTTTGAAACTCATCAATGGCATCCTGAATAGACCACGAACTTGGCAGCATCGACAAAATCAATAATTTTCTTTCCTTGTCGTGGCTGCATTCGAGAACCTTTCCTTCATATTTATAATTACCTCATCGTAGTCTGTATTTTCCACATCATCAGGTCCTAATTTGAAGAGGTTTCTTCGTACAGCTTCGTTTATTTCACGGTATTTTTCTCCGGGTAATAAACGTAGTCCATCTTACTCCATTTAATCGGAGTCACTTTTATCCCAGCTATGCCCTCGTTAAAGCGTTCGATGTTGACCTTTTGGATACACTCATCTTCCGATTGATTTGTTGAAACAGATTTCGCTGATGGTACGGTGGCAAGGCTCTCAGCACTTAATACTTCTGGTAATTCCTCAGTTGTTGTCGATACATCTGGCAATTCCTCAGTTGCTGTCGTTTTCGAACTTCCTGCGCTCTGCTCAACCGATGATATACAGATTGCTCTTTTGTCAACGTTTAGACGGCAGGACGTGCAAATGCGTGAATTTGTATTCAATGTGGACATTGGAGCATAACCAGTCGCTTTCAGTTTATCTATGGTGCTTTCGGTGAGATTTCGTAACTCTTTTGAACACTTTTTTCCATCAAACGGCCTACAACAGTTGAGAAAGCGGCTACTCATGTTGTTCGTAATATTTCAATAAACAAAATCACTTTTAAGTTTTTACTGACTAGTTTGGTGTCATTTGCTTGACTGAAGAAAAAATTACTATAAGATCTTTAACAACCTTAGTAGTAGTAATTTTTTGCTTTTTCGTGAGCATTGTCATGGTATGTACCTATCATGCATTTGTTGTTGTTGAAGATACCTGTTTCCTCCCGATCATAAAGTCTATTCTCTAAGAGGTATATTTTTGCAGGTAAACTATAGACGTACACGTGTATATAAATCTTTGATTTTGCAGCTTTTGTCTTAAAAATAACATTTCTGATATGTTTCTATCAACGTTATTATCAACAGGTTTCAACACTATTAAAAGAATTTTTCGCCAGTCACGTGCAATGAAAATTATGACACTATCAATACTTTTGATCACAACACTGGATCGTGTCTAAGTTTCTTATAGATGCTATGAATAATTAAATCAAAATATCATGAAAACAACTTGTTTAAATCACGTCCCTTAACAATAAAATCTGCATCAAACTGCAATTCTCGAAATAACTTACACAGAAAAAAATTTTTTTACTAAATGTGAAAATTGTGAAATGTTTGAAATGTCATAACTTTTTTGTTTATTAGTTTACCATCACCAAATATTTATGGTAGATAGCTAATATAATGGACCGTTTTCCTAAAAAAAATTACGTTCGAAAAAGATAGGGTTTTGAGATATTTGAGTTTTGTGACAAAATGATATTTTTAAAGGCGAAAAATTTTTTTACTGTGCACATTTTCTTAAGAATCACCATTTAGTTGTCTAACTTTGCTGAAAAAATCATAACAATCGAACATTCCGTTTTTGCTGTGCAGCTTTTTAAATATTTTTGAACCATTTTCACATACACCCTTTTGAAAAGTTAGTCGTGACTCAATATGAAGATTTGATATCGAAAAATGACGATTTAGATGAAATTGAAAAACTGTGCAGAGTTTCAAATATTTTCGAAATGGTCGCTCAGGATCGACTGACATGCCCCCGTGGAATGCCTCAACTCATGTCGTTTTCGGTTATTGCTGGGTCGAACCTAGTTCTGCCCCGGATCCGCTCTAACAGCTGTCAAAACGTTCGGTTATTCGTTCAAGTTGGATCGCGATCCGCACCAGATCCGACCCAAAATGAATGAGGTTCGCTCTGCCGATTTATCGAGATCCAACCTAGGTTCACCAATACATTCGAACATAAACTGTCAAACTGGTGTTTATGTTTACGCTAAAGGAAAATGAAAACGTAAAAGACACGGATGGGTATTTGATTTCATTTGTTTTATTTGATAATTTTATTAATTATGTTGCTGTCTTCCACGCAAAAATGGATTATTTTAATTGTGTGCTGTCTTCAAGTTTCTCTGATGGTGAATTGGATTCAGATATCGACATATTTTTCGCTGATTACTTCAGATGGTGCTCCATTATAAACAAAACGAGGGTTGAAAATGTGATTTATAAAATGCAGTTACAAGATGGTAGCTGCTATTTATTCACTATTACGTTGTGTATTCGAACATATACTTTAGGTATAATTGCTCTCTCAATGGGAAAATAGCGTACCGGAGTTCTGTCGCTATGGAGTTATTTATACCAAAATTTGTTTAAGGTTACGGATTTGAAGAATATAAACATAATTTATTAACCCTGACATTAACCATTTATTAAGCAGTGGCAACTATGCCATTAACAAATTAATTGTATTTATTTATAAATGACACGTTTTTCTAATTATTTATAAATAAATTCAAATGTTTATTTAGGAACAGTTTTTATACGAATTTAGTATATTTTTTGAGGGAAAGAAGAATTTTTAGTTGTAATTCATTAAAAAACCGACAAAGACATATTTTATCCCATTGATATTTATTATGTTATGTCCTGTTTAGATTATGTAGTGGAAAATTATTTGCATCTCTTGTATATTTGGTTTTTGCAGTTCTGACGATTTCGCAATTTATCCCAAAGGGTCCCCTCTTGGCGGAAAACATAGCAAAAAAAATGCTTTTCAACTCTTGTGCGATTTGATTCTTCGTTTTAAAATAAAGAGCCCCAAATATCGATATATTTTGAATTGGATTTCTTACAAAGTGTTTCCATATTTTCTTGTTCTGTTCCATTTGAATGACATAATTGATAATTCAAATCTACTGTAACACAATCACTGTTACCCAAAAAGCTCCGGCTTCCGGAGCGCCAAAATTCATTCACGGCAATCCACATTGCCGTCGTCATTCATCACAAGCTCCTAATCACATAAATTTATTGGTGGATTAATAGTCATGTATTAAATTGAACAATTAACAGAAGAAACATCTGATTTCCCCCATCATTCATAAAACAAGAAAAAAATAACATTAGGGGTAGGTGGGTAGACTTGATCCCCGGGGAGACTTGATCACCCCCTGTTTTATCGAGAACTAAAGTAGTTTTGTTCTAGCGTATTTTTTAGTATAGATCCTCTAGACAAATGACCTTTATGTGGTGAGTTATTTTTTGGATTGACAACCTTATTTATTCTGCAGGGTGGTTTGTATGTTTTGACCTTCTTTAAGATTTTTTTATTGGCCACGCAAAATTTGAACAATTTTTCATAACAATGACCAAATGCTTTCGTTTTTTCACAGCACAAAGCCATAAATATGCTTAATGATCTGTACTGATGAAAATGTCAACATTCCATCAAAGTTTTAGAATATTTGGATTTGAAGTTATTGCCTCAATATGGTGACACTTGATCCCCCATACATGGGGACACCCATACACAAATTTGGCGAAAAAAATCAAAATAATATAAATCTGTTCTCAGGCTTCTATTTTTTGTAGATTTAACAGATTTGATAAAGTTTTGGCAGGAAAAATTATTTATTGCGTAGATATCATAAAGTCTCCCTAATTTTTAAAATTGTAAGTGCTGTCGGATTCAATAACAAAAATCGTTCATGTATACGAACAGCAACTCGAAAACTCGGCGTATTTTGAAGGAAAAATATTTTAAAAGTCTGAGGGCACCTTTCTAATTTTATTGAAGCAAGTTCTTGGAGAGGGATCATTTCCCCCCGAATATTTTCAAAGTCGATTTTTGACAGCACTCCAAAAAATCGATTGTGTATCAATAACAACAATAATTTAAGGGGTGTCATACATCAGTAAAGTTAAATACTATATTTCTTAGAGAGTCTGTGTGGAAATCGCGTATGTTTATTTATTTTTGGTTGTTATACATCGGAAATCAGAAAAAGGGATCAAGTCTACCCAGTCTCCCCTAATAACAAAGTTCAATAGATAAAATATGTCTGTTTCTGCCAGTTGATGAAAGTGCGAATTGAAAGCAAAACAGATGATAGCTTGAATGAGTTCTCACTAACACCATTATACTGACTCGACCCCGATTCGTTTTTCGTTCGGTTATTCAGAGTCGGGGTCGGACCTGACCCAGGTTTAAAACCGAAAACGACATCAATGATGTGAGACGTCATCATTGTTTACTTCCAGCACTTTTACTGCTACCTATTCTTACTTTCTACCGTCGCCAAGCGGTTATGATGTGCACTTTGAAGAAAATATTTCGGCTCTACCTTCTCTTGCGTACAATGGTAGATTTGACAAGAATCGATTTTGATCCACAATGCGCCTTTCTAATCATTCATAGCAAACAAACGATAGTCCGTATCTTGCGTAATAATTTCACTTTTCTGCTAAATAGTCACTATTAAGAAAACATTTTCAGTGGCGCAACTGGTATCCGGGGACCGTAAGATGCCATTTTTGCAATCAACCCTTTCTTCTAATAAAATTTTGGTCCTGAGAAGAACCGATTTTCTTTCCACAATGCGCCACTAATAGTAACTAAACGATAGTCCGAAGATTGTTGCTTTTGGCGATGGCCTCTCGATGTTCCGCTTTCTGCTGAAACTGCTGCTACGAGCGTCATCGTTGTGCCCGCTCTCCGAGAAAATTTAATTGTACTGAGGATTGGAGTCGAGACCGTAAGTTGCACGATTTTGATGTCTGATGTCTGATTGATTGGTTGGTTTACCGATTTTTCAGTGCCTAGTAAAATTCAATTTTTCAATAGTTTAGCACCTTGAATGCATTTTTTTCGATAGTTGAGCAAAATCTTAAAGAGTTCGTCGATCGATTAAGACCAAAATCTTTAAAATCGATTGGAAGACGGCTGAGTTATTGCCCCATACTTATTTATTTATTTATTATCAGACTAAGGCCGGAGTGGCCTGTGCTGCACATAAAAGTCTTCTCCATTCACCTCTGTCCATGGCTGCACTTCGCCAACCACGCAGTCTGCGGAGGGTCCGAAAATCGTCCTCCACCTGATCGATCCACCTTGCCCGCTGTGCACTGTCCGATATTCTGGCTACGTGCCCGGCCCACCGCAGTCTTCCGATTTTCGCGGTGTGAACGATGGATGGTTCTCCCAACAGCTGATGCAACTCGTGATTCATTCGCCTCCTCCACGTACCGTCCGCCATCTGCACCCCACCATAGATGATACGCAACACTTTCCTTTCAAAAACTCCCAGTGCGCGTTGGTCCTCCACGAGCATCGTCCAGGTCTCATGTCCGTAGAGAACTACCGGTCTTATAAGCGTTTTGTAGATAGTCAGTTTGGTACGGCGACGAACTCTATTCGATCGGAGCGTCTTACGGAGTCCAAAGTACGTACGATTTCCAGCCACTATGCGCCTCCGAAATTCCTCTGCTGGTATCGTTATCGGCGGTCACCAGTGAGCCCAGGTACACGAATTCTTCAACCACCGTCACCGTCAACCGTCCGTCAATTTCGTCACCACCGATAGAAACTCGTGGTGGGTGGCTTACATTGACCTCTCTTGAGCCTCTTCCTATCATGTACTTCGTCTTCGACGTGTTGATGACTAGTCCAATTCATTTAGCTTCGCTTTTCAGTCCGATGTCCCATACTTCCCCGACTAGAAGGTCATATCAAAATTATATCATCATATGCTATTATGTTAGACATTTTTTTATATCAAAATTTGTTAGAAATATGGTGCAGGATGTTGTTAAAATATCTAAATTTCTATCAAAAATTACACTACTCGAAACAAAAAACTATCAAATTTTGTTACAATTTTATCATGAAAATAACATATTTTGTTAGAAATTTATAACAGAATCAGATACAAAATATATTGTTTACTGTGCAGTTACATGTCGTGATAGGTCTCCAGATTGTGACCAACAATCACAAATATTAGTTTTTTACTGAACAAGAATATTTTTCAAGAACATGGAACTAAGAACATTACAAATTAGACAACTTTTTCAAATTATATCAGCGTTTGTGATATCTATGGCAGTAGACTATTTTAATTGCCTACTGTTGGGCAATTCGGTATTAAGCATTTTTTAAATCTTATTATGTTAAAATCCTGTTACAACATTTGAAAGATAATGGCTACTAAGAACAAAATTGTATCAAAATAAGTTATAATGATCACAATATGATAAAATTGAGTTAAGTTTTTGTTATGCTCTCCTAGTCGGGTCCTGACCACTTTTCGTGACGGTCTCAGATTTGAAACTGCAGAATGACAGATCGAAACAGCTGTTTTTCTCGTGTTTATCTACTTTGACAATTAGTGGGAGCCCGTTTGTTTGGTAATTTCGCGATGAACATTTCGATGGGTCCCATCATCAATTCTACCTGTTTTACTTTCCGGCTAGCAGGGTTTAAGAACAAAGTTTTTCATATGATTCTTAAAACGTGTCGTTAGATTATTCATACCAATGCATTCTAAGCATGAAATGCTGAAGCAAACACGAATGAAAAGTAAAACGTTACAAACATTATTTTGCGTTCGGACCTAATGGAATGTTCACGCAGAATCATACCAAAACAAAACATTAAAAGTAGGTTCAATCAAAGGTAATTGCCTATTTCCGGGGATTAAACCACCCGGCTTGGACGTTAATTTACAATGTTATGAAAACTCATATGTGAATATGTACGTTATGTGGAAGATATTGATTTGGAAAATGTATTGGAGGTAACCACTTTCCCTTCGATGGGACTCGAACCCATGACCCTACAGTACGCTAGACTGGTGCTTTAACCAACTAAGCTACGAAGGACCTCCGTCGGCCTTCGCAACCTAGCGGCTACTGAACGAGCTCGAGATTCCCAAATTGGACGCATAGTCAAATCACTCGCAATCCATTTCTCAAGCCAATACTTCCACATGTGTATTGTGCACGTCCACATTAGAGGAGCGTGAGTATTTAGAATGTCTGGCGGCTATACACATTCTTCATCAGCAACGGTACTGATCAAGTGAGGTTGTGTAAGCTATTTGCCAGTCGGTACTCACGCTCCTCTAATGTGGACGTGCACAATACACATGTGGAAGTATTGGCTTGAGAAATGGATTGCGAGTGATTTGACTATGCGTCCAATTTGGGAATCTCGAGCTCGTTCAGTAGCCGCTAGGTTGCGAAGGCCGACGGAGGTCCTTCGTAGCTTAGTTGGTTAAAGCACCAGTCTAGCGTACTGTAGGGTCATGGGTTCGAGTCCCATCGAAGGGACAGTGGTTACCCAATACATTTTCCAAATCAATATCTTCCACATAACGTACATATTCACATATGAGTTTTCATAACATTGTAAATTAAAAGTAAATAATCGGGCCACCACGAAACGTCTCATAAAATGCCTTATTGTGAGGTGTATATTGGCCTTATGTATGGCGCCATCTTACGCCTTGCACGTCTAGTCGCTGTATGAAACTGAGAGCGCTGCACAGCGGACCTGGAACGTCTTCATCTCCGGTCCGCATCAGTTGACAACATATTTTGACAGAAGTAAGTCTTGCGTACATTCAGCGGGCGTTTCCCATTTTCCAAGTTATTTCTTGTGCATGCAAGATGGCTCCTCGATAGCTCATCAAAATAGCTGTAAGCGGTTCCCACATTTGGCGATCCTGCCAGAATAATATCATTATCCTACTTTCAAAGTACATGAAATCTTTTGGGAGGGGAAACTTTGTAATGCAATTGTCCTATCCGACGGTGAAACTTCTATCCGCAGATTCAGCCATTATGTTGCCCGCAAAATCAAACCACGACCATCCGCTGACCACGGTAGCTATCTTTGTAGTAGTATCCTTGCTATCCCTTTTTCTCTGCCTCTATATTAGTCCCTTCATGATAATCTTTCTTCCAATGACTACTCTTTCCAATCACTTCTACTGGAAACCTGTTTTTCGAAGCCAAAGCTATTTCCAACATCGAACAGTCCAGTCAGTTTTTCTTCATTGTACTTTTTCAACCGTTGAGCTTTACTGCTAGCCTGGTGCAACCTCTCACGCCAAGGACTATTGTCCTGTAAGAGAAGTTACCAATACATTTATATGTGCCAATTGTGGAGGCAATCATAAATCCAATTTCTGGGAATGCCCTTCACGCAAAAAAAAGTTTTGAATTCCCGTGCAAAATTGATGACGGGAAATTCCAATAGGATGCCAGATTCGCCGGGTAAACATATTTCATACGCTCAAAATCCGCAATCACTTGCCGGCCGAGCAATTCATACCCACCACAATCAACGAACAAATTTTGCTCCTACCTCTCACCGGGTAACGAGCAGTTCGTCGAATTCTAATTTTTCAAACTATGCAAGCACCGCTGCAGGCAGGCAAAATTTTATTTCTGATAATTTACCGACGATGGGTGACTTTCATAACCATTCTTCAACGGGAAATAACGTTCGTTCTGACGACTCAGGTAGCATGTCTGCTTCCGACTTTGATTTTCTTTATGAACAACTGCATCACATGATTGATGCAATGTTCAATGCAAATACCAAAACTGTAGCAGTTCAGGTTGGTATCAAATTTACTCAAAGAATTGTTATTGGACTTCGTTATAATTTTTTTTTAATTTTTTTTTATGGATCCTGTACACCTCCGGTGGTGCAAAGGGCCGACTTGAAAGATCTCCATCCTGAGCGATGCCCGGCTATCGCTTTAATCTGTTGCCAGGTTAGATTTCGGTCGACTTCTTTTATTTCTTTATTGAGGCTTCTCCGCCATGAGCCTCTAGGTCTGCCTCTGCTGCGATGTCCCGCTGGGTTCCAGTCTAATGCTTGCTTACAGATTTCGTTTCCGCCCCTACGTAGAGTGTGGCCGACCCAGCCCCACTTCCGATCCCGAATTTCTGTTGTTATCGGCCTCTGGTGACAACGACGATGGAGCTCGTTGTTTGAGATCCAGTTGTGAGGCCACCAGGCCCGAATTATATACCGCAGGCATCTGTTAATGAACACCTGCAGCCGTTGAGTGTTCTCCACTGATACACACCATGTTTCGCTAGCGTATAACAGCACAAATTTCACGTTAGAGTTGAAAATTCGTATTTTGGTGCGTTCACTTATCTGCCTGTTTTTCCAGATATTTCTTAAACTCGCAAAGGCAGCCCTTGCTTTCTTGATCCGTGCGCCTAAGTCGATCTTGGTACCGCCGTCTGACGCCATTTGGCTACCAAGATATTGGAAGCTTTCAACATTCTCCACTGGTTGCCCGGCTACTGTGAAACTGGAAGGAGTCACCGTGTTTACATCCAACGATTTGGTTTTGTTGACGTTAATGACTAAACCTGCCGAGGAGGAGCGATCGGCAAGGTCGTTGAGCTTACTCTGCATATCAGAGCGCCGTTGCGCGAGTAGTGCAACGTCATCCGCCAATTCGAAGTCGTTTAGGTGCTCCATGGTTATAGGCTGCCATAACAGCCCGCGGTTTGGTTCACGGTCAATCGCATCTACCAGAATCTCATCGATTACGATGAGGAACAGTAACGGTGATAGAATACATCCTTGCCTCACACCAGCTACGACCCGGATAGGGTCGGACAGGACCCCATTGTGCAGCACTCTACACGAAAAGGCCTCGTACTGTGCTTCGATGAGGCCGATGATTTTCTCAGGAACCCCTTGCGTCTCAGGGCGCCCCACATATTCTCGTGATTGAGACGGTCGAAAGCTTTTCGTAGTCAATGAATACCAAGTAAAGGGACTCTTGGAATTCGTTGACCTGCTCCAAAATGATGCGGAGCGTGACAATATGGTCCACACAGGATCTTCCGGCACGGAATCCGGCTTGCTGCCGCCGGAGAGTCGCATCGATCTTCTCCTGAATCCGGGCTAGGATAATTTTGCACAGAACTTTGAGAACGGTACACAGCAACATAATGCCTCGCCAGTTATCGCATACAGTCAGGTCACCCTTTTTGGGCACCTTCACTAAGATACCTTGCATCCAGTCGACCGGGAAAGTTGCGGTGTCCCAGATATTACGAAATAAACGATGCAGTAGTTGAGCGGATGTCATGGGGTCAGCTTTGAGCATCTCGGCTGATATGCGGTCGACCCCTGGGGCTTTATTCGATTTCATGCTTTGGATGGCTGTTTGAATCTCTAGCAGTGATGGAGCTTCGGTATTGACACGTGTTATACGTCGGATCCAAGGCAGATCATGCCGAGGTGGTGATGGCCTGGTTGGCACTTGAAAAAGTTGTTCGTAGTGCTCGAACCAGCGTTTCAACTGGTCAGTTGGGTCGGTCAATAACTGATCATTCGCGTCTTTCACAGGCATCGTTGCATTCATCTTCGCCCCGCTTAAGCGTCGTGAGATATCGTAGAGGAGGCGAATGTCCCCGGTTGCGGCGGCTCTCTCTCCTTCGTCGGCCAGAGAGTCTGCCCACGCTCGCTTGTCCCGTCGACATGAGCGTTTTACTTCCTTCTCAAGAGCCGTGTATCGTTGACGGGCTAAGACTTTGGCTCCTCTGGTTTTCGATCGCTCTATCGCGGCTTTGGCTTCTCTTCGCTCCTCTATCTTCCTCCAGGTGTCATCGGTGATCCATTGTTTTCTCTGGGTGCGTAGTTCGCCCAGATTGTTCTCGCTGGTGGCGATGAAGGCATTATTGATGGCGGTCCATTGGTCTTCCACGCTGCCACCTTCCGGAATATCTGCAGCACGCGTCTCCAGTTCTTCAACGAAGGACCGTTTCACCGTGGCATCTTCCAGTCGGCGTGTGTTGAATCGTCGTCCAACTCTTTCCTCCTGCCGACGAATCCGCGCGATGCGCAGGCGTATTTCGCCGATGAGGAGGTGATGATCAGACGCGATATCGGCACTACGTTTATTCCGTACATCAAGAAGGCTCCGTTTCCATTTTCGGCTGATGCAGATGTGGTCGATTTGATTTTCTGTAAAGCCGTCACGGGAGACCCACGTGACCTTGTGAACCGGTCGATGAGGGAAGAGCGATCCCCCGATCATAATGTCGTTATTACCACAAAATTCTGCGAACAGCTCTCCGTTTTAGCTCATTTCTCCAAGGCGTCCGATAATGCGCTCATGGTTCGAGTTGTCGGATCCGATTTTCGAATTGAAGTCGCTCACACAGATATTGATATCACCCTTCGAGATTCTATCTACGACGGCATTGAGTTGGCTGAAGAAGTTCTCTTTGTCTTGCAGATCGGCAGCATCGGTTGGCGCATAACATTGGATTATAGTAAGGTTTCGGACCCGTGTTCTAAATCTGGCAACGATTATTCTTTCACTTATAGGTTCCCACTTCATAAGCGCAGAGTGTGCCTGAGCGCTTAGTAGGAAGCCAACTCCGCGATGCCGGGGAGCGTGTTCACCTCGTAAACCAAAGTATAGCAGAACTTGTCCCGACGGCGTTCTGTGTTCTCCAAAGTTTGGCCAACGGACTTCACTCAGTCCCAGGATCTCAAGCTTCATGCGGCGTGCCTCATTGGCAAGTTGTGCCAATTTACCCTGCTGGGCTAGGGTTAAAACGTTCCATGTTCCTATTCGTGTCCGTTGTTTCGCGCTAAGAGTCGTCGCCGTAAAATCAGTCCGTATTCTTTCATTATCGGATTCTCGAACAAATTGATGTTTCGGGAACAGTAGGTTGTTGGCCCAAGGTTCCCTATCCACCGGGATGGGGCTGCCATCTTAGGTATAGC
This sequence comes from Armigeres subalbatus, assembly GCF_024139115.2. NCBI lineage: Eukaryota > Metazoa > Arthropoda > Insecta > Diptera > Culicidae > Armigeres > Armigeres subalbatus. The sequence continues at coordinate 272,944,604 of NC_085141.1, forward strand.
TTCCGGGGAATAGCATTTCATACTCAGCCGCTGGATGCCAGAACAGACGCTGTTGAAGCCGCACCTCCTTGGTGGACAGACGCTCGATCAGTCGGGTCAAATTTGTTTAAAGTCCCACCCAACACCAGGACTAGGCTAGTGCGCTTTGAGCGGCACACGGTCGCTTTGATAGGGCCTGCTTGGGGACACATGCAGCTTTTTATAGAAGTTCAACAGAGCCCACTGTCAAACCCCACCACATCCTAGGCAGACCCCACAGTACGCACCCTCTCACTCTAGCTGATGTCAGAAGGACAACAGTGCCCAGGCTGCACTACCAGCTAAGTACGCAACCCTTAGCTGGCGGTCAATTGTCATCGGAAGACCCGTGGAAGCGTGAGTATTGGAACTTGTGAGGACCAGAGCTATGTTAGGCGCCCCTTCCCGGATGTCAACTCACCATTTCGCAGCCCACTTCGTTTTAATGGATCCAAATAATTCTTTGAAAATTTTAAATTGGAATGCCCGCTCTTTAAAGGGTAAAGAAGATGAATTATTCAACTTCCTATCAGTTCATAATGTACACATTGCCATTTTTACTGAAACATATTTAAAACCTGGTCTTTTCATCAGAAGAGATCCAAATTATTGTATTTACCGAAATGATCGTCTTGACAGCGCCTGTGGTGGGGTCGCCATTGTCATTAATAGACGTATCAAACATAAATTATATTCTTCGTTTGAAACCAAAGTTTTCGAAACCTTGGGAGTTTCTGTTGAAACAAATTTTGGACAATTTTCTTTTATTACTGCCTACTTGCCTTTCCAGTGCAATAGGTAGCAAAGGAATTTGTTGAGAGCTGATCTTCAAATTCTAACTCGCAACAAATCCAAGTTTTTCAAAATTGGTGACTTCAATGCCAAACACCGTTCATTGAATAATGTTCGAAGCAATTCCAATGGTAAAATTTTATTTGAAGATTGTTCTGCGGGATATTATACTATTCAATATCCAACAATGGACCAACTTGTTTTATTTTCAGTCTAAATCGTTCTACAATTGATTTAGTTCTAACGGATTAAAGTTAGCTGTGTGGCCAATTGGTAACTCATGCTGACTTTGACTCTGATCACTTTCCTGTGACGTTTGAAATCTCACAAGAAGCTATTTATAATCCAATCAGCTCTACTTTTAATTATCATAGAGCTGATTGGGATTTATATAAAACGTATATCGATTGGAATTTTGATGTTGATATTCCTCTCGATACCAAAAGTGAAATTGATAATGCTCTCGTATCTTTGACAAATTGAATTAATTGAAGCCAAAGGCATTGCAATTCCGAAATGTGAAATTAAATTCAACTCCATTATTATTGACGACGATCTTCAGCTACTGATCCGTCTTAAAAATGTGAGGAGAAGGCAATACCAAAAAAATCGCGATCCCACGTTGAAAGTTATTTGGCAAGATTTGTAAAATAAAATTAAAAAAACGTTTCGCTATGCTGAGAAATACCAACTTTGAGAATAATGTCTCGAAGTTGGATCCCAGCTCGAAACTCTTGGAAATTAACGAAAATTCTTCAAAAAAAAACTCAAAAGCCAATTCCAGCGCTTAAAGAGGGAAATAAAATTTTATTAACAAATGGCGAAAAGACTCAAAAACTTGCTCAGCAGTTCGAGAGTGCCCATAATTTTAGTCTAGGTCTCACTAGTCTAATAGAGTATCAGGTAACATGGAGCGTCGAAGACATTCTCAATTAAGAGAATGTTTTTGACCCTTCGTTGGGAACTAATTTGGATGAAGTGAGATTTATTACCAGAAAATTTAAAAATATGAAAGCCCTTTTGTATTTTGGGTTTGAATTTTGGTATATTTATGATATCATGAAAACAGTTTATTAATACTTATTTTATTTATTTTATTCATTTAAAATATCAACTTTTGAATTATTATCAGCACAGTTTGAGTATAGTTTTGCTTTTTTATTTTCCGACAATGGAATGAAACGGTGAAATTTTTGGGTTCCTTGGTCGTTTTCGTTTTAAATTTCGCTGAGCTCTAAACCTTTATTTCGTACTCTTCAGTAGTTAAAACAAAATGATAATTTGTTAAATCTTTTTCTTTTCTACGATTTGCCCAATCAAAAGTTCTTTCGCAGTTTTAATTGGTCACGTTCTTTAAAACTTGCTCTTGTGGCCATGCGCTTTATTGTTCCTCACACATCACAGGACCTTTGCCATGTGATGTAGCAAAAAATGCCATTCTCATAAATTCCGTACATTGATTTAAATTGACATACTCGAAAATTCTTACGATTTTTGTACTGCGCGCTGCTCCATCAGACATGAAATATATCTTTTGACTTCTTTATGCTTATCAACGCGTAAAATTCCTGAATTGGAAAGAAGCTTACGCTGCCTTGGCCGAAGGCTTGCAAATGAGGAAAACCTATTTTAATATTATCGTGAATTTTGGAAGCGTGTGTACGCTTCTTTCAAATTCATCATTAATCGTTTTTGGATTTGACGCTTTCCATCTTTTTTACTGATACATAATCTTTTGACCAGGCATAGCTCGACTTACTTCTCATCTTCAAAATATTGAACTCTATTTCTTTTGTCTCATCTGTTAATGCAGTACTAGACCTAGTATTTTTGGTTGAAAGACAGTTATTCTTCAATTGTTTTGCCTCTTTCTGTATTTCTATGGTTTGAACTCATCAATGGCATCCTGAATAGACCACAACTTGAGCATCGACAAAATCAATAATTTTTCTTTCCTTGTCGTGCTGCTTCGAGAACTTCTCTTCATATTTTACCTCATCGTAGTCTGTATTTTCCACATCATCAGGTCCTAATTTGAAGAGGTTTCTTCGTACAGCTTCGTTTATTTCACGATTTTCTCCGGTAATAAACGTAGTCCATCTTACTCCATTTAATCAGTCACTTTTATCCCAGCTATGCCCTCGTTAAAGCGTTCGATGTTGACCTTTTGGATACACTCATCTTCCGATTGATTTGTTGAAACAGATTTCGCTGATGGTACGGTGGCAAGGCTCTCAGCACTTAATACTTCTGGTAATTCCTCGTTGTTGTCGATACATCTGCATTCCTCAGTTGCTGTCGTTTTCGAACTTCCTGCGCTCTGCTCAACCGATGATATACAGATTGCTCTTTGTCAACGTTTAGACGGCAGGACGTGCAAATGCGTAATTTGTATTCAATGGGACATTGAGCATAACCAGTCGCTTTCAGTTTATCTATGGTGCTTTCAGATTTGAATCTCTTTTGAACCCCATCAAACGGCCTACAACAGTTGAGAAAGCGGCTACTCATGTTGTTCGTAATATTTCAATAAACAAAATCACTTTAAGTTTTTACTGACTAGTTTGGTGTCATTTGTTGACTGAAGAAAAAATTACTATAGATCTTTAACACTTAGTAGTAGTAATTTTTTGCTTTTCATGAGCATTGTCGTAGATGTACCTATCATGCATTTGTTGTTGTTGAAGTACCCGTTTCCTCCCGATCATAAAGTTCTATTCTAAGAGGTATATTTTTGCGGTAAACTAGAGCGTACACGTGTATATAAATCTTTGATTTTGCAGCTTTTGTCTTAAAAATAACATTTCTGATATGTTTCTATCAACGTTATTATCAACAGGTTTCAACACTATTAAAAGAATTTTCGCCAGTCACTGTGAAAATTATGACACTATCAATACTTTTGATCACAACACTGGATCGTGTCTAAGTTTCTTATAGATGCTATGAATAATTAAATCAAAATATCATAAAAACGTATCCGTCCCTTAAAATAAAATCTGCATCAAGCTAATTCTCGAAATAACTTACACAGAAAAAAATTTTTTACTAAATGTGAAAATTGTGAAATGTTTGAAATGTCATAACTTTTTGTTTATTAGTTTACCATCACCAAATTTTATGGTAGATAGCTAATATAATGGACCGTTTTCCTAAAAAATTACGTTCGAAAAAGATAGGGTTTTGAGATATTTAGTTTTGTACAAAATGATATTTTAAAGGCAAAAATTTTTTTTTACTGTGCATTTTCTTAAGAATCACCATTTGTTTTCTAACTTGCGAAAAATCATAACAATCGAACATTCCGTTTTTGCTGTAGCTTTTAATATTTTTGAACCATTTCACATACACCCTTTTGAAAAGTTAGTCGTGACTCAATATGAAGATTTGATATCGAAAATGACGATTTAGATGAAATTGAAAACTGTAGAGTTTCAAATATTTTCGAAATGGTCGCTCAGGATCGACTGACATGCCCCCGTGGAATGCCTCAACTCATGTCGTTTTCGTTATTGCTGGGTCGAACCTAGTTCTGCCCCGGATCCGCTCTAACAGCTGTCAAAACGTTCGGTTATTCGTTCAGATTGGATCGATCCACGATCCGACCAAAATGAATGAGGTTCTCTGCCGATTTATCGAGATCCAACCTAGGTTCACTAATTCGAGACATAAACTGTCAAACTGGTTTATGTTTCGCTAAAGGAAAATGAAAACGTAAAAGACACGGATGGGTATTTGATTTCATTTTTTATTTGATAATTTATTAATTATGTTGTTCTTCTACGCAAAATGGATTATTGTAATTGTGTGCTTCTAAGATTCTCTGATGGTGAATTGGATTCAGATATCGACATATTTTTCGCTGATTACTTCAGATGGTGCTCATTATAAACAAAAGAGGGGTTGAAAATGTGATTTATAAAATGCAGTTACAAGATGGTAGCTGCTATTTATTCACTTATTGATTATTCGAACATATCTTGGGTATAATTGCTCTCTCAATGGGAAAATAGCGTTCCGGGTTCTGTCGCTATGAAGTTATTTATACCAAATTTGTTTAAGGTTACGGATTTGAAGAATATAAACATAATTTATTAACCTGACATTAACCCTTTATTAAGCAGTGGCAACTATGCATTAACAAATTTATTGTATTTATTATAATGACACGTTTTCTAATTATTTATAAATCAATTCAAATGTTTTAAGAACAGTTTTTACAATTTAGTATAATTTTGAGGGAAATAAATTTTTAGTTGTAATTCATTAAAAAAACAAAGACATATTTTATCCCATTGATATTTATTATGTTATATCCTGTTTAGATTATGTGGAAAATTATTTGCATCTCTTGTATATTTGGTTTTGCAGTTCTGACGATTTCGCAATTTATCCCAAAGGTCCCCTTGGCGGAAAACAGCAAAAAACAAATAGAAAAAAAGAATGCTTTTTAACTCTTGTGCGATTTGATTCTTTGTTTTTAAATAAAGGGCCCCAAATATCAATATATTTTGAATTGGATTTCTTACAAAGTGTTTCCATATTTTCTTGTTCTGTTCCATTTGAATGACATAATTGATAATTCAAATCTACTGTAACACAATCACTGTGCCAAAAGCTCCGGCTTCCGGAGCTAAATTCATTCACGGCAATCCACATTGCCTTCGTCATTCATCAAAGCTCCTAATCACATAAATTTATTGGTGGATTAATAGGTCATGTATTAAATTGAACAATTACTAGAAGATACATCTGATTTCCCCATCATTCACAAAAAGAAAAAATAACATTAGGGGTAGGTGGGTGACTGATCCCGGGGAGACTTGATCACCCCTGTTTTATCGAGAACTAAGTAGTTTTGTTCTGCGTATTTTTAGTATAGATCCTCTAGACAAATGTCCTTATAGGTGAGTTATTTTTGGATTGACAACCTTATTTATTCTGCAGGGTGGTTTGTATGTTTTGACTGAAGATTTTTTTATTGGCCACCAAAATTTGAACAACTTTAATAACAATGACCAAATGCTTTCGTTTTTCACAGCACAAAGCCATAATGCTGAATGATCTGTACTGATGAAATGTCAACATTCCATCAAAGTTTTAGAATATTTGGTTTGAAGTTATTCCTCAATATGGGGACACTTGATCCCCGTTAGTCACCCATACAAAATTTGGCAAAAATTCAAAAAATATAAATCTTTGGCTTCTATGTAGATTTAAGGATTTGATGAAGGGTTGGCAGGAAAAATATTTATTACGTAGATCTCATAGAAAGGGATCAAGTCTCCCCAAATTTAAAATTGCAGTGCTGCAATTCAATAACAAAAATCGCTCAAGTATACACACAGCAATTCATATTCCGCTATTTTAGAGGAAAATATTTAAAAATCTGAGGGCACCTTTCAAATTTTATAAAGCAAGTTGAGGGATCATTTCGAATATTTTCAAAGTCGATTTTGACAGCACTCAAAAATCGATTGTGTATCAATAACAACAATAATTTAAGATGTCATACATCAGTAAGATTAAATACTATATTTAGAGAGTCTGTGGAAATCGCGTATTTATTTATTTTGGTTGTTATACAGTGAAATCAGAAAAGGGATCAAGTCTACCCAGTCTCCCTAATAACAAAGTTCAATAGATAAAATATGTCTGTTTCTGCAAGTTGATAAAGTGCGAATTGAAAAAAAACAGATGATAGTGCTTGAGTTCTCACTAATACCATCATACTTGACTCGATTTGTTTTCGTTGTTATTCAGAGTCGTGGTCGGACCTAACCCAGGTTTAAAACCGAAAACGATCAATGATGTGAGACGTCATCATTTTTTACTTCCCCTTTTACTGCTACCTATTCTTACTTTCTACCATTGCCAACGGTTATGATGTGCACCTTGAAGAAAATATTTCGGTTCTACCTTCTCTTGTACTGGGTGTTGACAGAATCGATTTTGATCCACAATGCGCCTTTCTAATATTCATAGCAAACAAACGATAGTCCGTATCTTGCGTAATATTTCACTTTTCTACTAATGTCACTATTAAGCAAACATTTTAAGTGCACAACTGGTATCCGGGATCGTAATCGATGACATTTTGCAGTCAACTCTTTCTTCTCATAAAATTTTGGTCCTGGAAAGATCGATTTTCTTTCCACAATGCGCCACTAATAGTAACTAAACGATAGTCCGAAGATTGTTGCTTTTGGCGATGGCCTCTCGATGTTCCGCTTTCTTAACTGCTGCTACGAGCGTCATCGTCCCGCTCTCCGAGAAAATTTAATTGCTGAGAGTTGGAGTCAGCCCTAAGTTGCACGATTTTGATGTCTGTGCTTGCGATGCACAAACGGGATTGGTAGGTTTACCGATTTTTCAGTGCACAAAAATTCAATTTTCAATGTGTTAGCACCTTGAATGCATTTTTTTCGATGATTGAGCAAAATCTTAAAGAGTTCGTCGATTGATTAACACCAAAATCTTTAAAATCGATTGGAAGACGGCTGAGTTTGCCCTACTTTTATTTATTTATTATCAGACTAAGGCCGGAGTGGCCTGTGCTGCATAAAAGTCTCTCCATTCACCTCTGTCCATGGCTGCCCGCCACCGCAGTCTGCGGAGAGTCCGCAAATCCTCCACACGATCGATCCACCTTGCCCGCTGTTGCACTATTCTGTATTCTGGCTGGCGTGCCCACCCAGTCTTCCGATTTTCGCGGTGAACGATGGATGGTTCCCAACAGCTGATGTCGCTCGTGATTCATTCCCTCCTCCGTACCATCCGCCATCTGCACCCCACCATAGATGATACGCAACACTTTCCTTTCAAAACTCTGTCGCGTTGGTCCTCCACGAGCATCGTCCAGGTCTCATGTCCGTAGAGAACTACCGGTCTTATAAGCGTTTTGTAGATAGTCAGTTTGGTACGGCGACGCTCTATTCGATCAGTTTATGGGTCCAAAGTACGTCGATTTCCAGCCTATGCGCCTCCGAAATTCCTCTGCTGGTATCGTTATCGGCGGTCACCAGTGAGCCGAGTACACGAATTCTTCAACCACCGTCACGTCAACCGTCCGTCAATTTCGTCACCACCGATAGAAACTCGTGGTGGGTGGCTTATGACCTCTCTTGACCTCTTCCTATCATGTACTTCGTCTTCGACGTGTTGATGACTAGTTCAATTCGTTTAGCTTCGCTTTCAGTCAATGTCCCATACTTCCCGACTAGAAGGTCATATCAAAATTATATCATCATATGCTATTATGTTAGACATTTTTATATCAAAATTTTTAGAAATATGGTGCAGGATTTGTTAAATATCTAAATTTCTATCAAAAATTACTACTCGAAACAAAAACTATCAAATTTTTTTACATTTTATCATGAAAATAACATATTTGTTATATTAACAGAATCGATACAAAATATATTGTTTACTGTGCAGATTACATTTGATAGGTCTCCAGATTTGATCCTTCAAAATATTAGTTTTTTACTGAACAAGAATATTTTTCAAGAACATGGAACTAAGAACATTACAAATTAGACAACTTTTTAAATTATATCAGCGTTTGGGATATCTGAGCGGGAGACTATTTTATGCCTACTGTTGGGCAATTCGGTATTAAGCATTTTTAAATCTTATTATGTTAAAATCCTGTTTTTGAAAGATAATGCTACTAAGAAACAAATTATCAAATAAGTTATAAAGATCACAATATGTTAAAATTGAGTTAAGTTTTGTTATGCTCTTCTAGTCGGGTCCTGACCACTTTTCGTGACGGTCTCAGATTTGAAACTGCAGAATGACAGATCAACAGCTGTTTTTCTCTTGTTTATCTACTTTGACAATTAGTGGGGAGCCCGTTTGTTTGGTAATTTCGCGATGAACATTTCGATGTCCATCATCAATTCTACCATGTTTTACTTTCCGGCAGCAGGGTTTAAGAACAAGTTTTTCATATGATTCTTAAAACGGTTTTAGATTATTCATACCAATGCATTCTAAGCATAGAATGCTGAACAAACACGAATGAAAAGTAAAACGTTACAAACATTATTTTGCGTTCGGGCTAATGGAATGTTCAGCAGAATCATACCAAAACAAAACATTAAAGTAGGTTCAATCAAAGGTAATTGCCTATTTCCGGGATTAAACCACCGGCTTGGACGTTAATTTACATGATGACTCATGAATATGTACGTTATTGGAAGATATTGATTTGGAAATGATTGGTAACCACTTTCCCTTCGTGGACTCGACCATGACCTTACATAGACTGGTGCTTTAACACTGCTACGAAGGACTCGTCGCTTCGCACTGCAACTACTGACGCTCGATTAATTGGACATGTCAAATCACTCGAATCCATTTCTGAATACTTCACATGTGTGATGCATTAGAAGGCGTAGTATTTAGTGTCTGGCGGCTATACACATTCTTCATCCGAAGCAGCTTGAGTACTGATCAAGTGAGGTTGTGGAAGCTATTTGCCAATTATTGCTCACTCGCAATGGACGATATGTGGAACGAAATGTGCATGTTTCAAAGCACCAGTCTAACGTGTAAGTAAATAAATAATCAGCCACCACGAAACGTCTCATAAATGCCATTGGAGGTGTATATTGGCCTATATGGCGCCATCTACGCACGTCAAGTCGCTGTAGAAACAGAGCGCTGCACAGCGGACCTGGAACGTCTTCATCTCGGTCCGCATCAGTTGACAACATATTTTGACAGAAGTAAGTCTTGCGACATTCAGCGGCGTTTCCCATTTTCCAAGTGATTTCTCGTGCATGCAAGATGGCTGCTCAATAGCTCATCAAAATAGTTGATAGCGGTTCACATTTGGCGATCCTGCCAGAATAATATCATTATCCACTTTCAAAGTACATGAAATCTTTTGGAGGAAACTTTTAATGAATTTATCTATCCGACGGTGAAACTTCTATCCCAGATTCAGCCATTATTTTGCCCGCAAAATCAAACCGACCATCCCTGACACGGTAGCTATCTTTGTAGTAGTATCCCTGCTATCCCTTTTCTCTGCTCTATATTAGTCCCTCATGATAATATTTCTTCCAATGACTACTCCCAATCACTTCTGAAACCTGTTTTCGAAGCCAAAGCTATTTCCAACCTCGAACAGTCCAGTCAGTTTCATCCAGTGTACTTTTTCAACCGTTGAGCTTCTGCTAGCCTGGTGGAACCTCTCACGCCAAGGACTTCTGTCCTGTGAGATGTTACCAATATTGCCAATTGTTGAGGCAATCATAAATCAATTTCAAGACCCTTCACGCAAAAGTTTTGAATTCCTCAAAATTGATGACGAATCCAATAGGATGCCAGATTCGCCTAACTATTTCATACCTCAAAATCCAATCACTTTACGGTCGAGCTTTACCCACCACAATCAACGAACAAATTTTGCTCATGTACTACCTCAGGTAACAAGCAGTTCTCGAACTCTAATTTTTCAAACTATACACGCTGCAGGCAGGCAGAATTTCATTTCTGATAATTTACCGACGATGGGTGACTTTCATAACCATTCTTCAACAGGAAATCGTTCATTCTGACGACTCAGGTAGCATGTCTCTTCCGACTTTGATTTTCTTTATGAACAACTGCATCACATGATTGATGCGTTCAATCAAATACCAAAACTGTGCGCATTCAGGTTGGTATCAAATTCTCAAAGAATTGTTATTGGACTTCGTTATAATTTTTTTAATTTTTTTATGGATCCTGTACACCTCGGTGTGCAAAGGCCGACTTGAAAGATCTCCATCCTGAGCGATGCCCGGCTATCGCTTTAATCTGCTGGGTTAGATTTCGGTCGACTTCTTTTTACTTTTGAGGCTTCTCGCCGAGGCCTCTAGGTCTGCTCTGCTGCGATGTCCCTGGTTCGTCTAATCGCTTACAGATTTCGTTTCCGCCCCGTAGAGTGTGCCGACCCAGCCCCACTTCCGATCCCGAATTTCTGTTGTTATCGGCTCTGGTGACAACGACGATGGACTCGTTGTTTGAGATCCAGTTGTGGAGCCACCAGGCCCAGGTGCAGGCATCTGTTAATGAACACCTGCAGCCGTTGAGTGTTCTCACTGATACACACCTGTGTTTCGCTAGCGTATAACAGCACAAATTTCACGTTAGAGTTGAAATTCGTATTTTGGTGCGTTCCATATCTGCCTGTTTTCCAGATATTTCTTAAACTCGCAAAGGCAGCCCTTGCTTTCTGATCCGTGCGCTAATTCGATCTTGGTACCGCCGTCTAACGCCATTTGGCTACCAAGATATTGGAAGCTTTCAACATTCTCCACTGGTTGCGCTACTGTGAAACTGGAAGGAGTCACCGTGTTTACATCCAACGATTTGGTTTTGTTGACGTTAATGCTAAACCTGCCGAGGAGGAGCGATCGCGGGTTGAGCTTACTCTAGCCAGAGCGCCGTTGCGCGAGGTGCATCATCAAATTCGAATCGTTGTGCTCCATGGTTATAGGCTGCCATAACAGCCCCGGTTTGTTCACGGTCAATCGCATCTACCAGAATCTCATCGATTACGATGAGAACGCTGGTGATAGAATACTCCTGCCTCACGCTCGACCCGGATAGGGTCCAGGACCCAGTGTGCAGCACTCTACACGAAAAGGCCTCGTACTGTGCTTCGATGAGGCCGATGATTTTCTCAGGAACCCCGCGTCTCAGGGCGCCCATATTCTCGTGATTGAGACGGTCGAAAGCTTTTCGTGATCAAGAATACCAAGTAAAGGGACTCTTGAATTGTTGACCTGCTCCAAAATGATGCGGAGCGTGACAATATGTCCACACAGGATCTTCCGGCACGGAATCCGGCTTGCTGCCGCCGAGAGTCGCATCGATCTTCTCCTGAATCCGGGCTAGGATAATTTTGCACAGAACTTTGAGAACGGTACACAGCAACATAATGCCTCGCCAGTTATCGCACTGTCAGGTCACCCTTTGGCACCTTCACTGATACTGCCATCCAGTCGACCGGAAGGTTGTCCCAGATATTACGAAATAAACGATGCAGTAGTTGAGCGGATGTCATGGGTCAGCTTTGACATCTCGGCTGATATGCGGTCGACCCTGGCTTTCGATTTCATGCTTTGGATGGCTGTTTGAATCTCTAGCAGTGATGGAGCTTCGGTATTGACACGTGTTATACGTCGGATCCAAGGCAGATCATGCCGAGGTGGTGATGCCTGGGGCCGAAAAGTTGTTCGAAGTGCTCAGACCAGCGTTTCAGTCAGTTGGTCGGTCAATAACTGATCATTCGCGTCTTTCAGGCTCGTTGCTCATCTTCGCCCGCTTAGCGTCGTGAGATATCGTAGAGGAGGCGAATGTCCCGGTTGCGGCGGCTCTCTCCTTCGTCGGCCAGAGAGTCTGCCCACGCTCGCTTGTCCCGTCGACGAGCGTTTACTTCCTTCTCAAGAGCCGTGTATCGTTGACGGGCTAAGACTTTGGCTCCTGGTTTTCGACCACGTGCTGCTTTTTCTCTTCGCTCTCTATCTTCCTCCAGGTGTCATCGGTGATCCATGTTTTCTCTGGGTGCGTGTTCGCGATTGTTCTCGCTGGTGGCGATGAAGGCTTATTGATGGCGGTCCATTGGTCTTCCACTGCCACCTTCCGGAATATCTGCAGCACGCGTCTCCAGTTCTTCAACGAAGGACCGTTTCACCGTATCTTCCAGTCGGCGTTGTTGAATCGTCGTCAACTCTTTCCTCCTGCCGACGAATCCGCGCGATGCGCAGGCGTATTTCGCCGATGAGGAGGTGATGATCAGACGCGATATCGGCACTACGTTTATTCCGTACTCAAGAAGGCTCCGTTTCCATTTTCGGCTGATGCAGATGTGGTCGTTGATTTTCTGTAAACCGTCACGGGAGACCCGTGACCTTGTGAACCGGTCGATGAGGGAAGAGCGATCCCCGATCACCATGTCGTTTACCACAAAATTCTGCGCGACTCTCCGTTTTCGCTCATTTCTCGAGACCATTTTTTTCTGCAAAGTTAGACAACTAAATGGTGATTCTTAAGAAAATGTGCACAGTAAAAAAATTTTTTTTGCCCTTAAAAAAAATCATTTTGTCCAAAAAACCTCAAATATCTCAAAACCCTATCTTTTTTCGAACGTAATTTTTTTAGGGAAAACGGTCCATTATATTAGCTATCTACCATAAAAATTTGGTGATGGTAAACTAATAAACAAAAAAAAATTTCCGTGTATTTTTTTTTTCAAGAATCGCAGTTTGATGCTGATTTTATTGTTAAGGGCCTTGCGAGAGTTAAACAAGTTGTTTGTATGATATTCCATATTTATGTATTCATCGATATTATGTATATTTTATGTATAAATATTATATGTTCATTCATTTATTTAGTTAACATCTAAACAGATAACACTGAATCAACAATTTGACGCCACAATGCACGGTTCGAGGCCGCATCTCTCCATCCTCGGATACGCCCCACGCTCGCCAAGTCGTTCTGCACCTGGTCTGCCCATCTCGCTCGCTGCGCTCCACGCCGTCTCGTACCTGCCGGATCGGAAGCGAACACCATCTTTGCAGGGTTGCTGTCCGGCATTCTTGCAACATGTCCTGCCCATCGTACCCTTCCGGCTTTAGCTACCTTCTGGATACTGGGTTCGCCGTAGAGTTGGGCGAGCTCATGGTTCATTCTTCGCCGCCACACACCGTCTTCTTGCACACCGCCAAAGATGGTCCTAAGCACCCGTCTCTCGAATACTCCGAGTGCTTGCAAGTCCTCCTCGAGCATTGTCCATGTTTCATGTCCGTAGAGGACTACCGATCTTATTAACGTCTTGTACATGACACATTTGGTGCGGTGGCGAATCTTTTTTTGACCGCAGTTTCTTCTGAAGCCCTTAGTAGGCCCGACTTCCACAGATGATGCGCAGTCGTATTTCACAACTAACATTGTTATCAGCCATTAGCAACGATCCGAGGTAGACGAATTCCTCGACCACCTCGAAGGTATCCCCGTCTATCGTAACACTGCTTCCCAGGCGGGCCCTGTCGCGCTCGGTTCCGCCCACAAGCATGTACTTTGACTTTGACGCATTCACCACCAGTCCAACTTTTGTTGCTTCACGTTTTCACGTTTCACGTGTACAGTTCTGCCACCTTTGCAAATGTTCGGCCGACAATGTCCATGTCATCCGCGAAGCAAATAAATTGACTGGATCTGTTGAAAATCGTACCCCGGCTGTTACACCCGGCTCTCCGCATGACACCTTCTAGCGCAATGTTGAACAACAGGCACGAAAGTCCATCACCTTGTCTTAGTCCCCTGGAGTGTTCGCCCGAAATCTTCACACAGTTTTGTACACCATCCACCGTTGCTTTGATCAGTCTGGTAAGCTTCCCAGGGAAGCTGTTCTCGTCCATAATTTTCCATAGCTCTACGCGGTCTATACTGTCGTATGCCGCCTTGAAATCAACGAACAGATGGTGCGTTGGGACCTGGTATTCACGGCATTTTTGAAGGATTTGCCGTACAGTAAAGATCTGGTCCGTTGTCGAGCGGCCGTCAACGAAGCCGGCTTGATAACTTCCCACGAACTCGTTCACTAATGGTGACAGACGACGGAAGATGATCTGGGATATCACTTTGTAGGCGGCATTGGGATGGTGATCGCTCGAAAGTCCTCACTCTCCAGTTTGTCGCCTTTCTTGTCGGGGGGGCATATAACCGCTTCCTTCCACTCCTCCGGTAGCTGTTCGGTTTCCCAGATTCTGACTATCAGTTTGTGCAGGCAAGTGGCCAGCTTTTCCGGGCCCATCTTGATGAGCTCAGCTCCGATACCATCCTTACCAGCTGCTTTATTCGTCTTTAGTTGTTGAATGGCATCCTTAACTTCCTCAAGGTGGGGGGCTGGTTGGCTTCCATTGTCCGCTGAACTGACGTAGTCATCTCCTCCGCTGCTTTGACTTCCACTGCCTGTACTCCCAGCGCCATTCAAATGTTTCTCGTAGTGCTGCTTCCACCTTTCGATCACCACGTTCGTCCGTCAAGATGCTACCATCCTTCTCCCGGCACGTTTCGGCTCGCGGCACGAAGCCTTTGCGGGATGCGTTGGGCTTTTGATAGAACGTGCGTGTGTCTTGAGTTCGGCACAGCTGTTCCATCTCCTCGCACTCCGCTTCTTCCAGGCGGCGTTTCTTCTCCTGAAAAAGGCGGGTCTGCTGTCTCCGCTTCCGTCTATAACGTTCTGTCGGGTACCTTGCTGCAGCGCGACCCCCCGCGCTGCGTCCTTCTCCTCCAGAATCTGTCTGCACTCTTCGTCGAACCAATCGTTCCGTCGACTTCGACCCATATACCCGACGTTGTTCTCCGCTGCGTCGTTAATGGCTGCTTTAACTGTACTCCAGCAGTCCTCAAGAGGGGCCCCATCGAGCTCACCCTCTTCCGGCAACGCTGCCTCGAGATGCTGCGCGTATGCAGTGGCGACATCAGGTTGCTTCAGTCGCTCTAGGTCGTACCGCGGCGGTCGTCGGTACCGAACATTGTTGATGACGGATAGTTTTGGGCGCAGTTTAACCATCACCAGATAGTGGTCCGAGTCGATGTTAGCGCCACGATATGTCCTGACGTCGATAATGTCGGAGAAGTGCCGTCCATCAATCAGAACGTGGTCGATTTGTGATTCTGTCTGCAGTGGTGATCTCCAGGTGTACAGATACGGGAGGCTGTGTTGGAAGTAGGTGCTACGAATGGCCATATTCTTGGGCAGCGAAATCAATTAGTCGTAGGCCGTTTTCGTTCGTCAGCCGATGAGCGCTGAACTTTCCAATAGTCGGTCTAAACTCCTCCTCTTGGCCAACCTGAGCGTTCAAATCTCCTATGATGATTTTGACGTCGTGGCTTGGGCAGCTGTCGTACTCACGTTCCAGCTGCGCGTAGAATGCGTCCTTATCATCATCAGTGCTTCCGGAGTGTGGGCTATGGACGTTGATTATGCTGAAGTTGAAGAACCGGCCTTTGATCCTCAACCTGCACATTCTTTCATTGATCGGCCACCACCCGATCACGCGCCTTTGCATATCGCCCATCACTATGAAAGCTGTTCCCAGCTCGTGTGTGTTGCCGCAGCTCTGGTAGATGGTATGATTACCTCTAAACGTTCGCACCATTGATCCCTTCCAACAAACCTCCTGCAGCGCTACGATGCCGAATCCACGGTCCTTGAGCACATCGGCGAGTATGCGTGTACTCCCGATGAAGTTGAGAGATTTGCAGTTCCACGAACCGAGTTTCCAATCGCTAGTCCTTTTTCGTCGCAGTGGTCTTCGCCGATGGTTCCGGTCCGTACTCTCTTGTTGATTGTTCGTTGCTTATGATTTTTAAAGGCTGGCTTGCAGGGCCTGACACCAAACTCCCCTAAATTTCCGGAGGACCATTCCTCCTTATTTCCGGTGGACCATGGTGCACAGTTTCACTGAGTCCCTCGCTGGCACTCGGACGATGATCAGCCGCCCCTAACATGGAGAACAGACGCTGTTGTGAGCCGATCATGACATGGAGAACAGACGCTCAATAAGATTTGCACCTCCGGAGAGGAGCAAACCCCCCCTTCCCTGTCAGCATACGACCATAGTTCCCACCGGGGTTGGTTACCCGATCTTCCCTAAGGTTGCTCGTATCCCGGCCAGCACCGCGGGGAGGTAGGGATAGGAGTTGCTGGGTAAGAGGCTAAGGACCGCGAGATGGGGTCTATTTTATTCCTTCAGGTACGCGAAGTACCAATGGTACGCTTTACCCAGCATTTGCCGTGCCGAATATTATATGTATGAATAAATAAAAATGAATTAATATTATCCTAAGTATTAAATTAAATGTGGCAGTTACACAATGTTGTTATAGAAACTCTAAGAGTTTTGGGTTTGAATTTTGGTATGGGTTATGATATCATGAAAACAGTTTATTAATACTTATTTTTTATTTATTTTTATTCAAATTTTTTAAAATATCGAACACTTTTGAATTATTATCAGCACAGTTTGAGTATAGTTTTGCTATAATTTTATTTTCCGACAATGGAATGAAACAGTGAAATTTTTGGGTTCCTTGGATCGTTTTCGCGTTATTAAATTGCTCGCTGAGCTCTGAAGCCTTTATTTCGTACTCGTCAGTAGTAGTAAAACAAAATGATAATTTGGTTAAAACTTTTTCTTTTCTACGATTTGCCCAATCAAAAAGTTCTTTCGCAGTTTTAATTGGATGCTCACGTTCTTTGGCTAAACTTGCTCTTGTGGCCATGCGCTTTATTGTTCCTCCAATAGCATCACAAGGACCTTTGCCATGTGATGTAGCAAAAATGCCATTCTGCATCAATTCCGTACATTGATTTAAATTGACATAGGCTCGAAAAATTCTTACGATTTTGTACTGCGACGCTGCTCCATCAGACATGAAATATATCTTTTTGACTTTTTTTATGCTTATCAACGCGTAAAAAGTTAATCATTTTTTCAATGAACAAGTTTACGGATACTGAATCGTGTCTTAAATCTTCGGAAATTATAATAAAACTTAAGTGTTCAATTTGCGTACTTCCATTAAAATAAATAACGAATGGATGAATTGTAGCTTGTTGTACGTTCCAGTGATGGGACTGCACTTCATCTTGCAATACAAAGCTGTAATTTTCAGAAAAATCACAAATGACTAAAAATTCACCATTTTGTAATGTATTTTCGTATTTTTAAAAAGCTGGATTGTTCTGTTTTAATGAAATCGTGAGGGATTAAACTTTCTAATTTCAAGCAAAAATATGACACAAACTCATCTACAGGTTTTACAATAGTTTCTATGTCACACCTATCCGTGGTCACCCATTGCTCAAATGATAACTGATCAATATATTTTTTCTTCAAACTCAGCGAATAAAGTATTTTCCAATGATGAAGAATCTGGACAATCCGAACAAGATCGTAGATAGCAATTTGATGTTGTATTTTCACACAAAAGACTACCAGTTAACATTTTAATATCCTTTGTTAAATTGATTCTTTTCAAACTATGTAAAATAAGATTAATATTCTCATGGGTTGTGCACACACACACATTATGTGTTCCTGAATTGGAAAGAAGCTTGCATTGCCTTGGCCAAAGGCTTGCAAATGAGGAAAAACCTACTTTAATATTATCGTGAATTTCCTTGAAACATGTGTACGCTTCGTTCAAAGTCGTCATCATTAATCGTTTTGAATTGCTTGACGCTTTCCATCTTTTTTACTGATACATAATCTTTTTGACTA
The DNA here is from genome assembly GCF_024139115.2 of Armigeres subalbatus. Taxonomy (NCBI): domain Eukaryota; kingdom Metazoa; phylum Arthropoda; class Insecta; order Diptera; family Culicidae; genus Armigeres; species Armigeres subalbatus. Next base: position 272,962,717 of record NC_085141.1, read on the forward strand.
GGCATAGCTCGACTTACTTCATCATCTTCAAAATATTGAACTACTATTTCTTTTGTCTCATCTGTTAATGCAGTACTAGACCTAGTATTTTTGGTTGAAAGACAGTTATTCTTCAATTGTTTTGCCTCTTTTACTGTATTTCTATTGGTTTTGAATTCATCAATGGCATCCTGAATAGACCACGAACTTGGCAGCATCGACAAAATAAATAATTTTTCTTTCCTTGTCGTGGCTGCATTCGAGAACCTTTCCTTCATATTTATAATTACCTCATCGTAGTCTGTATTTTCCACATCATCAGGTCCTAATTTGAAGAGGTTTCTTCGTACAGCTTCGTTTATTTCACGGTATTTTTTCTCCGGATAATAAACGTAGTCCATCTTACTCCATTTAATCGGAGTCACTTTTATCCCAGCTATGCCCTCGTTAAAGCGTTCGATGTTGACCTTTTGGATACACTCATCTTCCGATTGATTTGTTGAAACAGATTTCGCTGATGGTACGGTGGCAAGGCTCTCAGCACTTAATACTTCTGGTAATTCCTCAGTTGTTGTCGATACATCTGGCAATTCCTCAGTTGCTGTCGTTTTCGAACTTCCTGCGCTCTGCTCAACCGATGATATACAGATTGCTCTTTTGTCAACGTTTAGACGGCAGGACGTGCAAATGCGTAAATTTGTATTCAATGTGGACATTGGAGCATAACCAGTCGCTTTCAGTTTATCTATGGTGCTTTCGGTGAGATTTCGTAACTCTTTTGAACACTTTTTTCCATCAAACGGCCTACAACAGTTGAGAAAGCGGCTACTCATGTTGTTCGTAATATTTCAATAAACAAAATCACTTTTAAGTTTTTACTGACTAGTTTGGTGTCATTTGCTTGACTGAAGAAAAAAATTACTATAAGATCTTTAACAACCTTAGTAGTAGTAATTTTTTGCTTTTTCGTGAGCATTATTGTCATGGTATGTACCTATCATGCATTTGTTGTTGTTGAAGATACCCGTTTCCTCCCGATCATAAAGTCTATTCTCTAAGAGGTATATTTTTTGCAGGTAAACTATAGACGTACACGTGTATATAAATCTTTGATTTTGCAGCTTTTGTCTTAAAAATAACATTTCTGATATGTTTCTATCAACGTTATTATCAACAGGTTTCAACACTATTAAAAGAATTTTTCGCCAGTCACGTGCAATGAAAATTATGACACTATCAATACTTTTGATCACAACACTGGATCGTGTCTAAGTTTCTAATAGATGCTATGAATAATTAAATCAAAATATCATGAAAACAACTTGTTTGAGTCACGTCCCCTTAATAATAAAATCTGCATCAAACTGCAATTCTCGAAATAACTTACACAGAAAAAAATTTTTTTACTAAATGTGAAAATTGTGAAATGTTTGAAATGTCATAACTTTTTGTTTATTAGTTTACCATCACCAAATTTTATGGTAGATAGCTAATATAATGGACCGTTTTCCCTAAAAAATTACGTTCGAAAAAAGATAGGGTTTTGAGATATTTGAGTTTTTGTGACAAAAATGATACGTTCAACGCAAAAAAAATTTACCGTGTACATTTTCTTAAGAATCACCATTTAGTTGTCTAACTTTATTGAAAAACCATAACAATCGAACATTCCGTTTTTGCTGTGCAGCTTTTTAAATATTTTTGAACCATTTTCACATACACCCTTTTGAAAAGTTAGTCGTGACTCAATATGAAGATTTGATATCGAAAAATGACGATTTAGATGAAATTGAAAAACTGTGCAGAGTTTCAAATATTTTCGAAATGGTCGCTCAGGATCGACTGACATGCCCCCGTGGAATGCCTCCGGTACAGGTTTTAAACGGCCAATGGCTTGTGAAGGCGTTGAACCGCAAACGCGATGGGCTTTCGGCCTTCGAGGTGGCGACGGAACAGCTGGACGCCATCATCGACTTTGCGTCATCGAAGCATAATATCAGTAAGGAACTCAAGAGGAGCTTGCTGAAACTTCGAAAGTCGATGCTGGACGCCAAGCTGGAGAGGTCGGTCGGGACGGCCAAGTGCGAACCCGTGAAATCCGTGGAGTCGAGGTCTACCCAGACTGAGGCCCAAGGATTCGCGGACTCGGGCAAGGTCGAATCGACCGAGGGCGTGCCAGCGAAGACGGTGGTGCCAAAGTCTACCCAGACTGAGGCCTAAGTATTTGCGGACACGTTGGGGATGACTGCTCCAACGGAGCAGCTTGAGCTTGAGCTTGATTGACTGCTCGTAGTTGCTACTCCATTATGACCAGATCAGCTGTTCTTGCACAGGGAACCAACAGATGTTTGCTTGGGACTAGCACACATCTTCAATGTACAAGTACTGGTGATCTCATTTGTTAGATCATACTGGCGCCTGCCACGTCAGAATGCAAGTCAATGTAGGGAAGGGAGGAAATGATGCTGCAATCACTCGCCCACTGCAAGCCGAATATACCTCTGCACTTGCCACGAGTTCATGCGGAATTTGTTGGAATTTCTGGGTTAGGTTGGAGAGGCAGAGGTCCGTCTTGGTTAACGAGCTGCCAATGTGATAGATAGGAGAAGGTAACTGATGGAATTTCTAATTGGATGTAGGAAGCGAGCTATATAAGTTCATTTCCAATTCTAGCAGATTACTGTTAGAATACTCAAATTGAAGGTATAGGAATAGTAATGGAAACGTCCATTTCCATTTCCATTTCCACGTCCAGTCCATTTCCAGTTCTAGCGATTGCTAGAACATGAGAAATAAAGAGAAAGATACAAAGTAGGAGAATGGAACGGACCTGGCATTTAATTCACGACCTCCTGCGTATGAGGCAGAAGCAGTAGCCATATGACTACCAAGCCCGCTTCGAAACAAGAGAGACCACGTACTGAACTGATTAATTTTATTACCGGCCGCGCAAAGCAGAACACAATATTTCGTCCGACCACGCGATCGTTCTGCTGTCCGAAACATGAGAGATCACGTACTGAACTCGGGATGACTGCTCCAACGGAGCAGACACAAAAACTCAAAGGTGCAGCCCAATAGGGTTGTACGCAAAGGTAACGTAGAACTACGTGGCAGTACTGGTAGTTTTCGTGATTGTCTGCTGAGATTGAGTGAGCATTACGAACCCTAGTGATGTATACAATTTTTATACCCAAATTTGAAAAGGATGATGAAAATAAAACTTTAAAATAATCGAGGATGAACAATACTCTCAAGCGGACACAAATCCAAATTATCATTTGATAAAAACTCGCTAGGGAGTAAAATTCGTTCGATAATTTTCTATGAATGAACGCAGAGCTCGGTTAAAATAACGTGTGGTTTATTCAGAGTTTAGTTTGAGAATGATAAGAAAAATTCAAATGTCAAAGAGCCAAGATTGCTACGATGGAATGGTATGATTGCCTCACACCAGTAGGTTGCTACGATGTCATCCCCTCTCAATCATCCAGTCCTAGATTCTGTCCCAATTCTTGAAATCTGCCGGGATCCAGGGACTTGGGGAAAATATCGGCTAATTGATCTTGAGTACCGACAGCCTTTACTTGGATTCGTCCTTCAGCGATATGATCTCTGATGAAATGATGTTTCACGTCAATATGTTTGGTTCGTTTCGTCTCCAAGTTGTTGGCCATGCCGATACATCCTCGGTTGTCTTCATAAATTGTCACAGGTGTTTCGGGATTCTTCGCGTTCATGTCCTCAAGAATTCCAGCTAACCAAAGGGCTTCGGTAGTAGCTGCACTCAATGCGACGTACTCCGATTCACTTGAGGAAATTGCTACGGTAGTTTGCTTTTTGCTGCACCATGATACTGTGGATCCAAAAACCTTGAAAACATATCCGGATACAGACTTCCGGTCCTCGTTGTTCGCCGCCCAATCCGCATCGGCATACCCAACTATCGAAGGAGAATTGTTGCGTTGGAACGTCAGTACAGTGTTGGCACTTCCTTTGAGGTAGCGGACGACTCTCTTTAAACTTTGTCAGTGAGCGGCCGTGGGGTTTTTTTTGATAGCGACCCAGATACCCAACTGGGAAACAGATGTCCGGGCGAACGCTGAGCATAATATACATTAAGTTGCCTAACACCTCCCGGTAGGGTTCCCTTGTAGGCTTCCTCTCTCGTTGTTGTTGCAGTCCTTTTTCCATGGGTGACTTCGTGGGATTACAATCAGCCAATCCGAAATTATTCACGACCTTTTCCACGTGCGCCTGCTGCGAAATCTGGAGAGTTCCTTCATGCCGGTCGTACGCGATCTTCATTCCCAGGAAATGACGTGCTTCTCCACAATCGGTCATACAGAAAACAGTCGAAAGTTGCTTTTTCAACCGGCCGATGGACTCCAATTTCCACCCCGCGATTAGTAAATCGTCGACATATAGCACGATATACAGCTCATCATCTTCATCGCAACGGATATACAGACAATAGTCGTGACGTGACCGACGGAAACCCAGCTTGATTAGTTGACTGTTGAATTTTTCATTCCAGCAACGCGGTGATTGCTTCAGCCCATACAAGGATTTTAGCAGCTTGCATGTCATGTTCGGTAGAGCCTGCAAGCCTTCGGGGAGTTCCATGTAAATATCCTCCTTGAGATTTCCATGTAGGAACGCGGTTTTCACGTCCATCTTGTGAAAATGGAATTGCTTGTGTACCATTACTGCCAGTACGGTCCTAATGGTGGATAACTTCGCCACCGGTGCATAAGTCTCTTCAAAGTCCACCCCTTGACGTTGCAGGAAGCCCTTCGCTACCAGTCGGGCCTTATAACGGGCTGTGTGTCCATCTTCATCTTCCTTCACGCGGAATACCCATTTGGATTTTAGGGGCTTCACACCGCGCGGGCAGGTCACCAATCTCCACACACCGTTCGCCTCCATGGACCTTAACTCGTCATCGATAGCCTGTAACCATTTGACTGGATCGTCTCGTCTCTCGATATCGCTGTAGCGCTGAGGATCTGTAGAATACGAGCCAACAGAAGTTGCTCTGTAATCGGTGAAAAAACTCAACAATTTACCGGGGAGCCTGCGCTCCCATTCGCTGCGCCTCAACGTCGCTTGTCCATCGGACTCGAGTTGTTCTCATTGCGAAGGGAGCGCCCCGGTTTGATTCATCTCAAAAACGTCCTCGCCATCAGTAACCGGAGAACTAGCTTGTAATAAGGATGCGTCATCCGGCAGCTGCTCAACATCTTGAACGGGAGTGACCTCGCGACGCAATGGGTGATCATCTATCGGATTCGCCTCTTGAATTCCTTCCTCTTCATGCTTATGTGGTAAAACAACTAATGGAAGCTTTTCATGCTCTTCGCGGTTCACTTCATACGGGAAATATGTTTCATGAAACTTGACATCACGTGCGATGATGATTCGTCTTGACTTCCTGTCCCACAAACGGTAACCGTTGGGATCATAACCAACCATTACAACTTCGACACCCTTCGCGTCCAACTTCTTCCTGTGTTGGCCGGGTATCCATGCAAATGCCTTGCAACCAAAAACATGAAGTTTTCCCACACTTGGCCTCTCGTTGTACCAGCATTCAGCCGGGGTTAGACTTCTCGACAAAGCGACGGTAGGGCTTCGGTTTACCAGATACACAGCGGTAAGGACAGCTTCTGACCACATGGTTTTAGGGATATACGAATCGATCAGCATCGTGCGGACCTTCTCAACTATGGTTCGGTTGAACCTCTCAGCGACGCCGTTTTGCTGCGGCGTATATGCAACGGTTGGTTCGACCTGGATCCCTTTCTGCAAATAGAACTGCTTCTGGCTATTTGATAGATACTCACAACCTTGATCAATTGTCATCTTAGATATCTTCATGTTGAACTTGGCCGTCACCATCGCCTCGTACTCGCGGAATCAATCAAACACCTCCGACTTCCTCTTCATTAGGAACAGCATTGCAAAATGAGTATGGTCGTCTATGAAGGAAACGAAATACTTCGATCCTTCCCAGGCCGTTGGTTGGTTCGATTGGCCCGCACACATCGGAATGGATTCTTTCCAGTGGCCTTGTGGATCTTGGACGGGTGCTATTGAAGGGGTCACGACAAAGTTTACCCTGGACGCAGGCGTCGCAGAATTCAAGCTTGTCTGCTTTGAAATCAACGCCATCAACGAGGTTGTTACTTACGATTGCTTTCATTCCTTGTTAGCTAAGGTGTCCCAGCCTCTGGTGCCACAAAGTGGTCGCTTCAGTTTGACACAAATTTGCCGAAACCACTGGAATGTCCACCTCAATTTACAACCTCGTATAGGTTACCTTTGAGCTTCGCAGTAGCAATGATCTCGTCGCCCTTCTTCAGAATCGCTACGGAGTCATTGAAAATCACCACAACGCCGGCCTTCACCAGTTTCTTCACTGACATTAGATTGTCTCGCAGTTCAGGAACATAGAGAACATCCTTTATTGTCAACGGCGTATTCTTGTTGCTGCTTCCGACGATGGTGCCGGTAAATTTGGCCACCAGTACTTCTCCGTCTTTGGCTACTTGAATCTCAACGGGTTGCTTCAACTTGCGAGTTTCTGAAAATACTTGCATTTCATTCACGAGGTGGTCGCTGGCACCCGAATCGAGCTTGGACACAACCTTTCCGCTTCGTAATCCTTCGTTCTTGCGGCTTGCGACGAAACTTACATTTCGTTGCTCACGTTGATCAGTTCTTTTTCAAATATCCACGTTTCCCACATTTGTGACACTTGCCTTTGGCTTCCGGGGCTTGTCTCCGGAGAACGCTGCCAACTTTACTTCACCTGAGTCTTCGTGACGTTCGGAACGTTTGAGCTCTTCCGCTAACAAGCGCTGCTTCACAACTTCCAAACTCAGCTCTTTCTCAGGAATATTCTCAAGGGCGGTCACTAAAGGATCATACGTATCCGGAAGGGCTTGAAACAGGGAGATGACCTGGTCAGCCTCTTCGATCATCGCTCCGGCGGTCTTCAATTGTCGGATCAAGTCTTCAAAAACCAGCAAATGTGCTCACATCGAATCGCCATCCCGTAGCTTCAAACGATTGAGTTGCTTCCTCACCAGATTTTGAGTACTTATCGACCGCTTCGCAAAAGTGTTTTCAAGCGCCTTCCACATCTCCTTGGCCGTTTTCTTCTCACATACGATCATCAGACACTCGTTTGCAAGGAAACTGATGATGTACGACTTGGCCTTCCGGTCCGATTCTTCAAACTTCGTCTTCTCATCGACAGCTTCCGGAGCATCATCAGTTAACGTATTCAAAACGCCGACGGAGTCCAAAAACATTTTGACACGGAAACTCCTGTGCTGGAATCCTGAACCACCGTTAAATTGTGGGATACCACATACAGCTTCTCTTGCAGAGGTGCCCATAACCTTCTATGAATGAACGCAGAGCTCGGTTAAAATAACGTGTGGTTTATTCAGAGTTTAGTTTGAGAATGATAAGAAAAATACAAATGTCAAAGAGCCAAGATTGCTACGATGGAATGGTATGATTGCCTCACACCAGTAGGTTGATACCACGGTATACAGAAAACAAGGTAGGCTCGTTAGAAAAATGACACTTCGAATGTGACGCATGTTTTATCGGCACATGTTGGAGTACAAAAGTAAGCATGCTGCGACCGTAGAGCATCGTCTCGGTCCAGCCTGTGCGAAGATAGCAGTGACGTCACATGTTTACATTCAAACTGAATGTTTACATACGTGATGAGCCTGCCTTGTTTTTTTGTATGCCGTGGGTTGCTACGATGTCATAATTGTATCTCGATTCGAAGCATTGCATTGGTAAATGCTATTTTTGAACTTATTTTCCTAATGCTAATAGATCACTAAGTTGAAAAGCAGGCCAAGTTGCAGTTGGAATGTAGTGATATGGAAGAAGAAGCTTGCGATGCACTTACGAGATTGACTGATTCATCAAAACCGATTGCTAAACTGTTAGCAAGTGTTCAGTAGTAAATAATCATACATGAATATTGTAACACACTGGAGTCAGCTTTTACGCGGAGGATATGGGCCGCGTAAACTAAAACAATGTAAAAAACCCAACTTAATTCACCGAGTAGTGATACTGCCTTTCTCGCATTTAGCCAAGACACCAACCTTATATGGTGCTAATATGGTTCAATGTACCATTTTCTTTATAACTTTTAAACGCAACGGTCGATCGATTGCCCCCTGTCGAATAAAACTTGTTGAAAGCAAATCGGTTGAGGATTACTATAAGAAAAGTTGTCTAATGTTTTTCTTAGCTTTTGTGCACACACATACACACACACACATACACACACATACACACGGACAGACAGACATGTGCTCAGTTTGTCGAACTGAGTCGATTGGTATATAACACTATGGGTCTCCGAGGCTTCTATAAAAAGGTCGTTTTCGTAGTGAAATGATAGCCTTTCGGTACAACTTTGTTGTACGAGAAAGGCAAAAACATAAACTCCAAAATATGTCTAAATGAACTACGTTAATCCCGAAATTCTAGTGGAAAAAATGCGTAAAAAGCGAGTCCTGTAAAAATAAACCTCGTAAAAAACGACTTCATTGTACATCGGAAATAAAGCGTTGACTCTTCCTTGATCGAATGGTCCAAGAAAATTGAAAATCCGTCGAGAAACGACTGAGATATTAACAATCAAAGTCTATCATATTTTCGTGACGTTTTTCGATTTTTCGCAATCGTAAAGTGTACCCCAATATAGAAAAGACAGACGTAGTTCTACGTCAAAACGGGGGAGACAGTCTCCAAGGGATGAGCTCCCTGGGGGCCGCTCCAAAACGCGAAGGGTTACTACCCCAAACAAGGGTAGTGGGGCTGGGAAGCTGAACCCCGGCCAGGTACCTCCAAACCGGGGGAGGAAGGACCTGGAAAGGTCCGTGCACCCAGGAAAGACGGTGGTGAAGGGTTGCGGCAGGCTGAGAGCTCTCAGCCGCACCAGACCAGGGAAATAGAGGGGGATGACGCCTTCTGGACCCTGGTCAAGAACAAGAGGAAACCGAAGACGTCAAGGCCGAAAAGAAGGCCTAGGCGAATGAGGGTAGCAAGAAGTCTAGGGTAGGCGCCAATCGCTCCAGGGGCGATGCTCTAGTCATCGAAACGGACGAGGCTAAGTACTCGGACGTCTTGAAGGCGATGAGGAGCGACTTCAAACTCGGTGAACTCGGCGCCGACGTACGTCGAATAAGACGTACCCGGATGGGCGAGATGATCCTCGAGCTGAAGCGGGGCGTCTCGCAAAAGGGCGCCGCCTACAAGAAGTTGGCGGAGGAAGTCCTAGGTGAGACGGTCAAGGTGAGGGCACTTACGACGGAGGTGTATCTAAGGGTTAAAGACCTGGACGAGATCATCGAAGTCGAAGAGCTCGTCACGGCACTGCGGCGACAGTGTGAAGTGGAGACGGCCACCGGCTGCGGAAAGGTCCGGCAGGGACGCAGGTAGCATTGGTTCGGCTATCTGCAGCGGACACCTCCAAGGTAGTCAAGTTAGGGAGCGTCAAGGTGGGATGGTCGGTGTGCCCTGTGGGCATATACGAGCAACCCGAAGTTTGCTTCAAGTGCCTGGAACCGGGGCACAAGCAATGGGACTGCAAAGGCCCTGACAGAAGCAATCTCTGACGACGCTGCGGATGGGAGGGACATAAAGCACAATGCTGCACGAACCCTCCCAGCTGTTTGATTTGTTCCAGCAAAGCTGTGAACAGCAAGCACCCCATGGAGGGTTCGATGTGCCCGGCGTTTAAGCGTGCTGCAAAATCAAAGTGTAGGTAACGCAGCTGGCTTGCTCGGCCTCGCCCGAGTGTTTGGTGTGCGCAGGTTTAGAGGAAACGGCGGAACACGTGTTGTTCGTGTGCTCACGTTTTCGCGCAATGCGTGACCACATGCTTGCCACTTGTGGTCTGGACACTACCCCGGACAACCTAGTTCGGAGGATGTGTAAAGATGAAGTTGGCTGGAACGCCGTTTTATCGGCTATCGCCCAAATCGTCTCGGAGCAACACAGAAGGTGGCGCGTGGACTCAAGGATGGCTAGTTCAGGCGCAAATAAGAGGTGGTCCAGCAGAGCATGAAATATTCACATTCATGAAGCACATTCACTCCGACTTTTGACATTCGTGTTTTGATTATTCAAAACATGAAATGACTTACTCAGTTTACTTCTTCATAAATTCATTCAATTGATTACCACTGAGTATTGTAACTACGCGCGAAAAAAACAAAATTAGCCTTGATTATAGTGACATTTGGCGCTAAAAATGCCCCTCAATTGAACGTCCGGATTAGATCTATGTGTGTATTTATTTAAATCATCAAACCTGTGTTCAGTTTTACAATTATTTAATAACTTGTGATATTCAAATAAATACTCACTGACCCATATTCATTCTGAAAATTGACGGTACAGAGCCGAATATGAATATGTTTAGAAGTGAAGTGACAAAGAAGGCCGATGGGCTTCATAAAAAATAATCGAATATTTAAAGCTCTGGGTCCAAGGGATCGGAGTCGGCTTCCGGTGGTCATGCTCTGTGGTCGAACTCGATCCTTTTATCGAACAAGTGGCCGCGCGAAGAACAACATGGTATCGTCGCTTTCGCGGCGTCGGTCAACCGGGCGGGTTCCGAGCCCGAAGATGGAAAGGGGTCCTCGTCAAGGCTGGGGCAGGCGTAGGCCTCGCGTCAGCAAGTCCCTCTGTGTGCTGGCGAATAGGCCCTATCGCAGAAAGGTCAATTTGGGGTGCACGCGGCATCATCATTCTTGATACCAGTCGTGCAGAGGGAAGCAGGCGCGAAGTCGACCCTTCCACCTTCCGAGGATATAGGGCGTGGTAAAGGCCACCTGGAAAGCCGGCAACGCGCTGGCACGATACCATGGTGTTCTTCTAAAAAGCGAGTTACGATGTTTGGTGCTGCAAGGACACGCAGCTAACCGCGAGGTGCGTTGTGCACTGGCCCCCTTTGAAGCATTACTTTCTGGTTGTACCGAAGGGACTATGGGCTTAGCGGCAATGGAAACGGTTTAGCGGGGTCAGGGGATGTAGTCCTGCCTCCCTCGGTGATCCCTAACCCCGCACTTCCTGGTCAACCCAGGATGTCTGTTGAGCAGATTCCCCCTCCATTGTTTAGGAAGAAAAAAAAAAAAAGATGACAACGTATCTGGCAGATGATCAAATGTCAGCAGTTCGAGACCCGATTTAGGATTTTTTAAATAGTTATAATTTTAAAATAGTTACATCCCAAGTAACAATTGCAATGCTTCGAAGATTTATGCTAGTTTTATAGAGGTTTTATTACGGCATGTAGAAATGCTTAAAGTTTTATTTTGGTTTTATACAGTTGTCATTTAATCAGATCCGCAAGAGTACTTGAAAACTACGTTTTGAATTCCAATATCAGCTCTTTAGGTTTTATAACGCTCCTGTGTTCCTCCTCAGAGCCAAAAATTGGAACTGACATAAAGCCAACAGTTTAGTTATATGTTGGTTTTGATCAAGACTTATAAAAGCTACCAAGCTTCGTAAAGTCCTGTATAAAACCCACATATAACCGTTAATCCTGAAGAAGACCTGCATAGGAATACGAAGCTTTCAACTACTATAATGGATAGAAACCAAATTTCAAATTCAGCACAAATTGTTTGACCCACGGAAGTCTTTTCATTTCTATTTCAGTCGTAAATTTAAAAACCCCAACTGCAGTTTTTTCTACGTCGTGAATTATGTAGAACTGTTTTGATCTCTATCTCACTGAACATACATTCATCTCATCGGAAAGGAAAGAAATGCGGTACCAATTTCGTCGCTTCTTTTTGTCAACATAAGTGCTCCTGTTGAAAAAAAAAATTAAAAATCAAATACCTTTCCATTCCTCTGCTTTTGATGGGATGAACATCGGAGCCATGCGATGAAATCCAGGAGTTCCCTTATATATTTAGGTCGTCGAAAAAACTGTTAACCCTTATGCGGCCAACAAAAAAAACACACGTGGATGGCCGACAGGGTACCCGTGTTCCCATAAATTGATATTCTCATAACTTCAACAATTTTCAACCGATTTGGATAATTTTGACAGTTTTGGAAACAGAAGCTCATATACTTTTTGCCCATTGTCAAGGTTTACGGCTTATGCCCATGGTTATACAAGAAATCTTTGAAGTAAGACTTAAGAGTCTACACGCGTAACCAAAGGCCATTCAACCAGTTTCAACTATGCTACAAGCTCTTTGCGCTTCTTAGAATTAAAGGTGTTCACAGTATATGCTTCGGGTAATGCAAAAATCCCTGAAATGAGGTCTTAGTCATCCGAGAAATCTCTGGAGTAAAGCCTAAAGATCTACTCGCGTAACCAAAGGCCTATCATGCATATTCAAATACGGTACATGCTCTTTGTGGTACTTAGCATAGAATGCGTTCACAGTATATGTTCCGAGTCATCCAAGAAATCTCTGGAAAAGGCCTTAAGGTCTACACTCGTAACCATGAGTCTATGGAGTTGTATCAAAAGTGGTACATGCTCTTTGCGCATCTTGAAATCAAATGTGATCACTACATATGTTCTGCGCTATCGAAGAAATCTTTCGGATAAGTCCTCTGGCGCCTTCATTGAATATGTTTATGGTCATCCAATAAAACCCTGGAAAAGGCCTTCAGGTCTACACGCGTAACCAGAGATCTTTTAGATTGTTTCAAAAGTGGTGCATGCCCTTTGTGGTAAATAGAAAAAAGCGCTTTCATTGCATATGTTGATGGCCATCCAAGAAAATCCTGGAAAAGGCCTTAAGATCTACACGCGTAACCAGATACCTTTCGGATTGTTTCAAAAGTGACATATGCCCTTTGTGGTACACAGAATATACCGCTTTCATTGCATATGTTCATGGGTATCCAAGAGAACACTTGAACAATCCTCAAGAGCTTCACGCGTAACCAGAGTTCTTTCGGCCTATTTGAATAGTTATACATGCCTTTTATGGTACGTAGAATAGAATGCACCCATTTCAAATATTCATGGTCATCCAAGAAAACCCTGAAGTAAGGCATTAGGATCTACACCAGAGATATATCAGCCTGTTTTAAATTTGGTACATGTCTTTGGGGCCCATGAATAAAATGCACTCATAGCATATGCTAATGGTCATCCTAGAAATTTATGGAGTAAGACTTCTAGGCTTACACGAATATCTAGAGGGTCTTTAAGGTCACTCCTTACGGAATCCAAGTTAAAAAGTGCACGCGTTTTCGGGGGCACACCACTCGATACGGAAGGAAAGCACAACTGTCGTGCAATCACGCAGCAAAGCTAAATCAACAAAAATGACAGTTTTGCGCCGCCTCCGTATCGATTGGTGTGCCCCCGAAAACACGAGCACTTTGAAACTTGGATTCCGTGAGGAGTGTCCTTAATCTAATTTTAATATGGTACATGATCTTTGCGACATTAGCCCGTTTTTTCCCTCACGTTCTCGGCGTAAAGTTGTATCGTTCCAATTTATTTACATTTTGCATTTCCAAAGAATAGACAACTTCATATTAGTGATATAAATGAAGTTTGTATACTACCTGGAATCAACAACAACAAGACAACAATAACTACTTGGAATGCTAATATATCAAGATGAGGTTTCACATCTTGTTTATTCTTCAATAACTGCCCAGAGCTAATGACAACAACTTGAACTACTTGAAATGCAACCAATATACCAATATACCATAGCCTTCCGTTCGTGGGTTGATCTGCAGATCATTCCTATATGGAGTTCATAGACTACCTAGTACCATGGCAAAAACAAAAACTACAGCAGACGTTCGATAACTGCAAGTCATTTAACTGCAATGCTTTTTAACTGCAATTCGATAGTTGCAACAGTTTTACAGTTATCGGACCGCTAAACTTCAAACCGATGTCAGACTCAATGACAGCTGCATTGCGCTGCACATTTAGATGCACTTTTATTGCATCTGACGTCGATTGACAACCGTTTGACTTCTAGAGTGCGTTGCAGTTATCGAACGGCATTCGATAACCGAAAAGTAAACATTTTGAAGTAATCGAACGGCTACTGTACTAAGAATGCGTACATTCACTCAGATGAGGTTGACCGATTTTGTCACTCCCAGATTTTGTCTACCCCTGCTTAGCGGGTACAGATGAAACCAAATTCACAGCACCGGGCATGTAGCCGAGCTCCCGCAATACATTCTCAGAACTAACTCTCTCATATATGTTTTTGTACAATGCCAACCAAGTAGGATGAGTATTTAGTATTATCTGGCTCCTACACACTTGCTTCATCACCAACGGCGCTCGATGAAGTAGGGTTGTGTGAGATTGTGCCAGTTGGTCGTCAGATCCCAACCCGACCACATAAGCGAAGAGAGATCGACTTTCGAGTTCAGTACATTCAAAGTTTATTGCCTATGTTCCGGGTACTGAGAAACCCGGAGTGGAAATTAAATACTATGTCTGAAACTCGATTATGCATATGCACAAGATGTGATAGATTAAGTTCGGAAAAGGTATTGGAGGAAAACCGCTACCTTCCGTCCCTCCCAGTTGTTCTTCAATAACTGTATCCGTTACGGAGATTGATCCACCGACCTTGACTCTATGGAGTTCATAGCCCACGGAGCCCACGACAACAACAAGAACTACTTGGAATACAAACATATACCAAGAAGGGGTCACACAACTTGTTTATTCTTCAATAACTGCCTCCATTACGGAGATTGATGCACAGACCTTGACTCTATGGAGTTCGTAGACTACCTGGAACCAATGACAACAAGAACTACTTAGAATTTATAACAAATGCCATGAAGGCGTCACACAACTTGTTTATTCTTCAATAACTGCCTCCGTTACCCAGGTCGAACCTCATACCTTGACTCTATGGAGTTCGTAGACTACCTGGAGTCCTCGACAACAACAAGAACTACTTGGAATACACACATATACCAAGAAGGGGTCACGCTACTTGTTTATTCTTGTTCGTAGACTACCTGGAACTCACGACAACAACAAGAACTACATGAAATACAAACATATACCAAGAACGGGTCACACAGCTTGTTTATTCTTCAATAACTGCCTCCATTACGGAGGTTGATCCACCGACCATGAATCTATGGAGTTCGTAGACTACCTGGAGCCAACGACAACAACAAGAACTACTTGGAATACACACATATACGAAGAAGGGGTCACGTTACTTGTTTATTCTTGTTCGTAGACTACCTGGAACTCACGACGACAACAAGAACTACGCGAAATACAAACATATACCAAGAAGGGGTCACACAGCTTGTTTATTCTTCAATAACTGCCTCCATTACGGAGGTTGATCCACTGACCTTGAATCTATGAAGTGCGTAGACTACCTAGAGCCCACGACAACAACCAGAACTACTTGGAATATAAACATATGCCAAGAAGGGGTCACACAACTTGTTTATTCTTCGATAACTGCCTCCATTACGGAGATTGATTCGAAGACCTTGACTGTGTGGAGTTCGTAGACTACCTGGAACTCACGACAACAACAAGAACTACATGAAAAACAGATATATATCAAGAAGGGGTCACACAACTTGTTTATTCTTCATTAACTGCCTCCATTACGGAGGTTGATCCACAGACCTTGAATTTATGGAGTTTGTAGACTACCTGGAACCAATGACAACAACAAGAATTACTTGGAATACGAACAAATACCGAACAAATACGAAAAGGAAGGGTCACACAACTTGTTTATTCTTCAATAACTGCCTCCGTTACTGAGGTTGATCCACAGATCTTGACTCTATGGAGTTCGTAGACTACCTGGAGCCCACGACAACAACAAGAACTACTTAGAATACAAACATATACCAAGAAGGGGTCACGCAACTTGTTTATTCTTCGTTAACTGCCTCCATTACGGAGATTGATCCGAAGACCTTGACTGTATGGAGTTCGTAGACTACCTGGAATCAATGACAGCAACAAGAACTACTTGGAATGCAAACATGTTTTAAGAAAAGGTCATTGGATGACCCGGAACATATACTGTGAAAGCATTATATGCTAAGTAGCCTTTGGTTACGTTAGCAGACCATAAGATCTTATTCCAGGGATTTTTTGGATGACTTAGGCCTTACTCCAAGGGTTTTTGGAGACCCAGAATACTGTGAACACCGACTATTCTAATAAGCGCAATGAGCATGTAATGTATTTGAAACTGGTTGATAGTCGTTCGGTTACGTGTGTAGACTCTGAAGCCTTACTTCAAAGATTTCTTGTATAACCATGGACAAAAGCTGTAAACCTTGACAATGGGAGTTCTTAGATGTCACCGAGTTTCAGCTTTCAGCTATAAAAATTCACTGAAATATCACCACTTGAATTTGAAAAAGGAACACGGGTACCCCGTCGGCCGCATAAGGGTTGAAACAGCATTTGCCGATGAGGGAAATGAAAATATGTAATTCATCTATACATGCTTTACTACTTCAACACAGTAAAACACTTCTATGGATTAAAATGTTCCATTTAACAATTGTCACTATATGCTATTTAATTGTAATTCTTATTTTTGAATTTCCTGCATCCGATGCCGAGGGCAAAAAATGTTTGTTTATGATTTTTTCTTGTATCTGGCTACGTTATCATGTTGTCATTATATATAAAACTACCAAGTTAGTTTGACCAAGATAAAACTTGGTAGTCGTAACCTGGTCTTGATAAAGGCTAAGATAAAACCTCTAGTTGTTTCAAATGCCAAGATAGGGCCAGTTCAGGAGTAGTGGTTATATAGAGGTATATTTAATGCAATCAAAGTTTTATTTGAAAAAATGTCGCCGATATGAAAAAAATAATGAAATTCATAATCGAAATATCATGCACATTTATGTTACACCTTATCGTTTAATAAAATTGATCATCTAAATAAGTTTTAAGAATAATGCTTTGATTGTTTGATCAAACAAAGTGGTTATTCATTGAAATTATTTCGAAAGTAATTCACTAAGGCAATTAATTAAACTTAAAAATTTCTAAATAATAACATAATTAACGAAGCGCATTGTTAAAATACTGATTATTTATCATGGTTTTACCATGATAAATACCTGCCACGCCTGTTTTACCTGCCACGCCTTCAAACATGCATAGAACACTAAAAGCCAGATATGAACTTTTATTGAACATGGCTGATAATAATTCTTAAATTTTTGTTGCTGATATGTAATCCATATAATGCAGGAAGAAAAACATATTCCTATTCGAGTACAAACGATAAACAAATAATCGACCTGAGAGTTGACAGCTGTCTGATTATCGGCTTGTTTGTTATATCATAGTCATGAAGTGGTTGTATCATGGTTATATAGTGGTTCTCAAAACCACCAAGTCTCGAGGAGGTTTTGTGTTGCATGTTTTATGTGAGACTTGAAGTTTATTTTAAAACCGTTGGTTCTGAACTGGAACGCATATCAGGTTTTAATGATTGCAATAAAACTGGGCCAACTGGCTGTAACATGGTTTTATAGAAATCTACAGGAGGTTGTGGAAACTGCGAGGACTGCATGGAAGGTTTTGAGATTAGGTTTTGAAAAACGCTATAAAACTCTGATACAACCTAAATTGTTACTTGGGATGGGCTTGCTTCAACATACTTTCCTTGAAGATCTTCAGGATATTACTTTCCATGGGTTATTATTTTCGAAAAAATTACATGCAGCTGAATTAAGACTTAGTTACATGTTTATTATAGGGTCTCCAGTAGCCTTGCCTGCAAAGGCGTAGGATTGTTAATCCGGAGATGGCGAGTTCGATTCTCGGTCCGGTCTAGGATGTTTTCGGGTGGGAAACATTCTCGACTCTCTGGGCATAGTGTATCCATTGTACTTAGCACACAAGATACATACTCATGCAATGGCGGGCATTGAAAAGCTTTCATTTAATAGCTGAGGAAATGCTAATAGAATACTCAATTGAAGAGCAGGCCAAGTTCCAGTTGGAATGTAGAGCCATCGAAGAAGAAGAAGACGAACATGCTTATTAAAGTTTCAACGAATCAGATAATGAAGTTGTTTTTTAAAATGAGATGTTGTAGTTGAATAACTTCGCCAAAATTCTGTGAATAAAGTTTGAACAGGAGTTGCGATAAGAAATAGTACAGACATAATTCAACACATCGCTGAATCAAATCATCACACTGATTTTAGTTGAACTAGTGAATGTAATCACTAGACCACTCAGCCCGTCATCCCAGCCTCCTGGTGAAAATCATTCCCAACAATCTGCCGGCAAGGACATTCCTGTTCTCTATCAGTGGAGCGAGTTCCCAGGACAGTATCATCGGGCCCCTGCTGTTCAAGCTGTTCACTTCCGACATGCCAGTACTTCTTGAAGGGGGCATTCTGTCTCTGTTCGCAGATGACACCTCCATCGTCTACAATGGTAGAGTGATCAGAGCGCTAGTGGCAAAACTCCAACGAGGCCTGGATGTCTTACGGATGGAGTATGCCACCAACTACCTGGGAGATCTGTATCAACGCGGCGAAAACCAAGGTCACCATCATCTCTCACTAAAAATCTCTTAAACATGCCTGAGAACTAAATCATACTTAATGCCACGGCAGTGAAAAAGGCTAGTGAAGCTGACTATCTTGGCTCGTTCTTCGACAGGAAGCTTATGTCAAGCATAAGCTTATAGAGGGGCCCTCCTTAGCCGTGCGGTAAGACGCGCGGCTACAAAGCAAGACCATGCTGAGGGTGGCTGGGTTCGATTCCCGGTGCCGGTCTAGACAATCTTCGGATTGGAAATTGTCTCGACTTCCCTGGGCATAAAAGTATCATCGTGTTAGCCTCATGATATACGAATGCAAAAATGGTAACCTGGCTTAGAAACCTCGCAGTTAATAACTGTGGAAATGCTTAATGAACACTAAGCTGCGAGGCGGCTCTGTCCCAGTGTGGGGATGTAATGCCAATAAGAAGAAGAAGAAGAAGAAGAAGTTATGTCAAGCAACAGGTTGACAAAACGGTGACTAGTTGTAACGTTTTGTTGAACCTACTGTACCCCTTGAAATACCGACGATCGTCATTGTCCCTGTAAATAAGCAAATCATCCTCCCCGCAACGCCTTAAAAAATATGGTTCTTTTTTTGGAAATTTGACTACAATTAAGTCAAATAATTGACTAATATAATTAATGTGACCAGATAAATTTTGTGTAAGCGCGGGACAAAAAAAGTTCATAATTTAGGGTCTGTCTCAATTGGATGATTAAACTCAAATTAAACTTAAAAGTGACAGTTCAATAACTATCGAATAACCCTGCTGGGTGAGCAGGATTACTTTTGACAGATATCGAATCATTCTTGATCGATGTCTTATTGGAATTGCTGGGTAGCACGCAGCCATTCTTATGGCCGGGTGATTTTTAAATTTTCGAACTGTCAGTTTTAAGTAAAATTAAATTTGATTCGGGAAATGAGACAGAGCCTTAATACGTTTCAGTAATACGCTTCAGTCAAATCTTTCAATTTTTTGTTTGTTTGGCTGTGCATGTGCTAAGACAAGACAAGACAAGGCTTAGTTTGCTAACTGTTTGATAAACGGCTACTCATTTTAGAAGTCAAAGCTTTCTTCAAACGTTGATTTTGCAGCTCAATGTAGCTGCCATGGAGTTTCGTATAATTTTAAGGTTTAGCGGTTCCCTATCCGATAACTATAAAACTGTTGCAACTATCGAATTGCAGTTAAAAAGCGTTGCAATTAAATGACAGCTGTTGATCGTCTAGTGTACAGAATTTTGTTAGAATTTTTTTGTAACGATAGAAGCAATGATATCGAATCTCGAAAATTATTTCCAGAGTAACCTTAATAGCTATTTCTAAAATATCTAACAAAAGAAGATACTGTGATTATGAATTAATTAGATCATATTTTTATAAAAGTCTATTCTGGTTGAAGCTTTCACCTTCAGGAATCAGGTCCACGGTTATTGTTCCAATTTATTTCCAAACAGGTGAGACTGAATAGATATCTGCTCAGAAAATCAAAAATTTCGTCCCATTTCAGATGGCTTAAGATTCTGCAGGGAGAGCATTGTGGTTGAGTTTTGCATGCAGAATCGCATCGTTCCACTTAATCGCCAAAAAGGATTTCGCTTCAAAAAGAACCAAAACCCAATAAAAGCGTATTTTATGTTACTTATAGATTTATTTTCTAATGTTTTAAGCAAAGAAAGTAAATTCTATTAATTCAACGGAGAATGATACGTAGAAATCAAGCAATGATTCAAACCACAAGTCGAATAATGAACGATTCTCTCTGTCATGAGTCGGGTGGTGTTTGACTCGCGCTTGATTTGAACTTTGGATGAGAATTAAGAATTTGAGTTTTTCCCAACACTGTTATCGATATCCAGTATCAACACAGTAAAGGTCATCTTCTAACTGGAGTAGATTTTCCACAAGATTTTGCTCCTCATGACATTTAAATGGAGTGATATTTTGGATGTTCCGTGTCGAAATACAAGCAATTACGCAGCAGGAAATAGAGGCAAAATCTGCTCACAAGATTCCCATGGTAAAACAAACAATAGAAATGATGTAGTCTGAGTCACAGAACATTTTATTCTTGATTTCTATGATCCATATGATTGTCTTATAAAACTTAGTATTAGTCAAAATTATAAATTTTCAAAATCTAATAATTTCTTTTAAAATATTAACCAATGACTAAAAATGTATTCTATTTTTCTGTATTTCGCGGGACATTATCTAGAAATAAGCTGAATGCGGGACGTTTCGCGGGACAAATAGTGAAAATGGGACTGTCCGCGAAACCTGAGACTATGGTATATTAAATATAATGAAACTAGATATACAAATTTTGACAGGAAAGATCAATTATGTATGAGAATCTAATTCAAATCAAGTGTGAGTTGAAGTCTACCGGACTCTTGGTCGATGGTCGACACATTGCAGATTCCCTTCAAACAAAATTATTTGAAAGAATATTGTATCCTACCCTGATTGACGGTAAATGTAAAATGCCATTATTTAACCTTCTTCGTTGCGGTTGTCGTCGTTTGGAGGAAAAAAACTTCTTTGCTCACTCAAGAGGGCGCGAACAGCCGCCGCTGCGCTGCTGCCAATGATTAAGGGCTCAGGAAAACGGTTTTGCGGCTTCACAGCTGGATTTCGATTATCCGCACCTTTCAACAATTTGTTCATCTCGCGCGGCGGTTGATTCGCGCATCGCATGATCGAAGATACCTCTAAATGTGCCCACTATGGCAGTTCGGTGATGGCTGCGGGACGACGCGGCGGCAGCGGCGTCAGATCAGGCTGGCTCTTGAAATGGACAGTTCGCTTTTTTGGTTAAAATAAATGTCTTGGGCCTTAGGCACAAGAACGCGTGAGACCCTTGCGAGTTTATGTACCGCAGTCTGACAGGGTGAAATTGATTTAGGTGCATAAATTGGACAATTTACATTATGAGAATAATCGGATGATCGTGATCTGAAGCGGCTGATTGTTGCATTGAATGCAAACTATATGCTTAGCTTTCTTGTATATCAAGGATACTGAATGGCTAGATGATCACTCCAAAAATGTGTCGAACGACTCAGTTTGACGAATCGAAGTACAGGTCGACTCGATTATCCGAAGTATCGATTTTATTTTCACTCCGTAATCAGGTCCTCCGGATATGAAACACAATAAAGAAAATCAAATCTGCAATTAAATAACGAAAACTCATTTTTATTTTACTTGCAGTGGTGTAGTCAGAAATTATTTAGGAAAAACCTGAATAATCCACCTAGCGCATCGAGTGCTTTCTGGTGTGTTATGGAAAAATAGTATTTTGCACGATCCAGCAAATTTTGATATAAAATGATAAGACAGGATTCCCATTTGAATGCAACTTGTTAGTTGAGAACACTTGTCAAAAAATTTTGGACTATTTAGCGCTTTTGTACAAAAAATAGTATTGTGGCCATTATTTCTGAACCCAAAGTTTGATCTAGTCAATTTTCAACAGAAAGCAATGAAACATTTGAGTCCATTGTCTTAACTTAACTTAAGTCCATTGTAATAACTTAATAGGATTTCTCATTAAATGCAATCAGTTGGAAGCAAATCGGATAAAGATAAGTGCAAGCAATTGTTAGATTTTGGGCACTCCAACACACAGGCATCACTTTAATTCGCCGACCATGAACGGTCGGTATATAATACTATGGTTCTATAAAGTACTGTCCGAGAAATATAAAAAGGTTTGAGAATCAAAAAATTGAGCAACGAATCAGGGTTGAAATGGTCGATTTTTATTACGAAGTTAATGGATTATGGCTTAAGGAGGATATTCTGCGAAAACCTCAATTGGAAGAAATCGTGCTGATGACGAATTTAGACTTGTTTTACATGGTCCATAATGCAATTGTCTAGAACGAAGCGTTTTATCACAACGTTTGTTTATTTGTCCCTTTTGCATTTTATCATTGGTATTTTTTTCTTGTCTTGTTATGATCAAAAAACCTTTGCTTCTCGTCTATCTTGAGTTAATTATCAATTGAAGCGAAATTCGCGATGCTTTTTATGACCAAATACATCGTTCTATTGTGGCAAGTTGGTTTTCATCTGTCAGATAGTGTAACTGTTTTGTCAGTTTTCACCACAATGGATAGATATAAATCGAAAATCTGAAGATTTTGTCTTAAATCAAATTGACAAACGATCAAGTAATTGATGGAAGAAACGGACTACTATGGAAAAGTTCTTGAGACGAAGTTTTGGACATTTCTTGAGAATTGAGATTAAATATTTAGAACACCCCTACTTCAGCTCCTCCCATTCGAGCTGCGTTCATGTTTCTTCAAATACTCGAATAAAAAAAAATGTATTGATATAATAGTAATATATTCATTTTAATTCATGAATTTGATATACAAGCACCACCTATACTGCCGCTAACCGCAAGTCAGACTTATCTGGATATGGCGTCCATACAGATAAGTCTGACTTGAATATAATCAATTCTATACAAAACAACCCCTATTTCATCCCCTCTCGCCCCTAGGTACGTCCCATATTAAAAAATATTATTGTATAATAATATTGAAAATAAAAAAAATAAAATGAAAAAAAAATTGGAAGAAAAACAATACTCCGGATAATCGAGTCTAAAATTCCGGATAATCGAACTCCGGATAATCGAGTCCGACCTGTAGTATGTGTTTGAATGTAACATTTTCTCCAGTCAGCTTTGTGGGGATTGCCATTCCGAAGACAGCGAGTGGTAACAATTTTCAACTTTCGATATAGAAAGTGGAAAACTGTTCACATATTGGGAACCTAATAATTGGCTACCTAATAAAGGGGAACCCAATATTGGCTGCCTAATAAAGATTTTAAAAAAATGTACTTTATTGCGCTAAGACAAATACACAGGATTTTGTTTTTACACGATTTTTTTTCGCTCGTATTTTTGATCGTGTGACTTCAATTTGCCACCAAACCTCTCGCAACATGTTTCAAAAATCCAGAATAAATCAAGAAAATCACATGATAATTAATAAACGTTAAACATTTAGGATGAGTGGAAAATTGAGAAAATGTAAATCTTAAAAACAAAATCATGTGTTAAAATTCAAAATCGAACAAACTCGCTCGTTTAGCACTGTTTCAAAATCATGTTTCAATAGATTAATAAAACATGATGGAATTTGAATTTATAAGAACATACAAAAGTGTGACATAGGAAAATGCCTTGATCCAACAAGTTTTCTTTATAGAATTCATGCTTCTTTATGAAGAGTATAATTTTCTACGTATGGCATTCTTCTCGTGGATAAAAGAAACCAGTCTGGAAAATGAAACTTTTTTTCTCGTCATTTTAAAACGAATTCTATTTTGTGGATTTGCGAAAAACGTTCATATCTCGGAAGTTCTGCCAAGTCGGATACATTTGAATTTCTCCATTACCATTATTATGGGATAAGCATATCCGATGAATCACACATCACAGACCTTCGTTAAAAAGTGTATCCAAAACAGAGCATCCTCTATTTCATCCTATTTTTTGCCAAAAAAGATTAATATCCTTTGGAGGATTACGCCACATCCTGCAGGAAATAAAGGGAAGTACTGGAAGATTTTTGCTTTGATCATCGCATATCGAGTCCGTTTTCTCTCCACTCAATCTTTCAAATCATCAGTGTCCTCCCGTGCTTCTGAGCCACCATCGTTTAGTATTCGCAACACGAAAACTGTATCATGAGAGTTAAAGTCGAAGCAGGCTTC